>NC_056733.1:1290456759-1290606759 GCF_019279795.1 Protopterus annectens | reverse complement strand
CTGTATAAGAAATGCACAGATACAGACCTTCTGTAGACCCGTCTTGCACATCTGTAGCTATCTGTCATATTGTTCCTCCCTCTGCATGCCCCTTTTCCACCACTTTCCTATCACCCCTTTCTCTTTTTTTTTAAAGAATCAGTGCAGGTGTAAGAGCAACAAAATTACCAGCCTTGCCAGGTCTTGAACCCACAGCCTTGTAAACCACCATCAGGGCAATATACCACAACATCACTTGAGCTGTACAGATTACTGATGCTTTTTCAAACATATGCTCATTCAACAGTAGGGAAACAATTTTGTAGAATCAGTCAGGTTTTGTATTTATACATATACACATGTGTATATATATATATATATATATATATATATATATATATATATATATATATATATGGAGATGCATATATATATGGACAGATATATACATACTATAAATAGTTATAAATAGTGATACACACATATCTATCTATCTATATATATATATATATATATATATATATATATATATATATATATATATATATGGATCTAGGACATATAATCGAATGTGCAAAATTAATGGACATATACGACCAAAAACCAGTATACACGAAGACACAATTGATAGAAACCCAGATAACCAAAACCAATGGTAACATTTTTAGTGGTTAGTTTCACTTTAAATAGCAGTGACGAGTGAATGAAAGTGTACTAACATACTAAAACACAATGGCGGATATCTACTCCAAAGAAGAGAAGTATTGTCCGTAGACAAGAGCAGTTCCAGGTACGTTTTGAAAATAAAGATGAATATACGTCATTGCAGTTTGTGAAAGCTTTTGCTAATCTTCTACAAATCTAAATGAGAAGACTAGTACCGGAACTGTTAATTTATGCGAGATGACAGTTATTTATGTGTTAATACTACATAATACAGGACGTGTGTTTCAAGAATTATAGTTGGTTTGCTGATAATGGGTTTCTGAATAATGGGAATTATATCATGTTTGTAGTGCACTGTCAACATTCACTGTGGTGTTACTGCACTTATCCGCCATTCTGTTGTTTTCGGTTACTTGTGACTCGGGGAGTTGCCTTTTCGTGCATATTGGTTTTCGGTTGTATATGTCCGTTAATTTCACATTCGGTGATTTGCACATTCGAGTGTATGTCCTAGATCCATGTGTGTATATATATATTTATATGTATATATACTGAAATACTGAAAATATACTTAAATATACTAAAATACTGAAATACTGAAATCTTAAATTTCAGTATTTTGAAACCACAAAGCAGAAAACTCAACCACAACTCATAAATTCGAAAACACACAACCGCGAAATTCAAAATCCTGCACATGAACTTGGGCCAGGCCTGACAAAGTGGGGGGACAAAGCCATGGAAGTAGGGACATATCTGAAATACTGGAGTAGATATGCAGACACAGTTGCTGCAGTAACACCCTCATGTCTGTCCTAACATATATTGACTGAAATAGCACAAGTCCAAGGCTCACTTACTTCCCATTAGTTAGTGACTGAAATCGATGTGTTAGAAATACACTACACTTATGAGGGCCAGGCAACACTATGTCCTACAAATATCTGGACATAACACCACATTACGGAAACTACACTCAGCTGCTATGCATGTCACCAAGCACTGTCGAAACTACAGTCAGACTGACACAACACTAACCAAAATCAGCTATGGGGAATTACACATGTATTGGCAAATATATCAGGCACTACAGGGATGTCACAGCACTGAAAAACAGACACCGGTGTGAAAGTGCATACCCGCAACCAATTCAACCACAGTCACAGTGACATACCGGTAAGCCAAAGGAATGGTACAGTATAAGGACTGTGTGAACAAAAGCATCTCAACATGCTTGCCACTCACACACTACCCCCACATATACTGGCCCAATTCACAGTGTAGTATGATGCCTGACTGTGGTATGGGACATATCTCAGTCTGCCCCTACAAACATATTCAGCTGATAGACCGCCATAAACAGTAGCAGCATGCATAAGCAAATAGAAAAGGAGCCATAACACATACATCCATGCCCCTCACTACACAGACCAAGTAACATTGACACAATACACTGCTACACAATCCAGTCTGTCAACAATTGCCAGAAATACACAGACCTCTCAACTGTACAGAGTCCCACAGAATGTCCAGGCTTTCCCCTCATATATAAGGCCTCTTCCACATAACATGTCTGGCAGTCTGATGCATCACTACGATAAAGTCAGGAATGTAGCCACTAAATAATCATATACCATACCTATCAACCTGTTACTGCATGACATCTGGACACAGCCTGACATAATTGTGGGACAGAGGCCCAAAAACAGGGGCATATTTGAAATATACTATAATCTGAGAATGTTGCTGTTGTAATGGGGTTAGTTGTAACATATCTTTTCTGAGAGATATGAGGTCAGAAACACAAATCGATGTTAGCAGTAACTGACTGCAATCCCCAGAGTATGATACTGATTTTCCAAAGACAAACAATGTCTGAGGAACACACCAAACATACAAGACCAAATTCTGGCCATTCTGCGGATAGCCTCACAGGTGAGAGTTATGTCAAACACATAGCACTGTCAGAGTTAAAATCACCCAGGAACTCCATGTCCACACAAACCCTGTTAGACTAGCATTAATCCAAATGTATAATAGCAATACTTACATTCTCTCCCTATGTCTGGAACATCCTCCCCAAGTCTGTTGGCCTGTTTCTACAGATTTGGTTGCAAGAGGTATTTCCAAATACCCTCTGTGATGCTGTTGTTCACACACCTTCATGAAGTTCACCTCACTGGCAAGGAAAAAAGCTAACACTCACATGACGTACTCAATAACAGTGTGTTGCAATGCAATTGGCTATATGAATAACAACACAGCTGCCCTGCATGAGATTATCAAGTGGGGGACTCCAACTGGTGCACAGACCATCAGCTGCTCATGAGCATTACCTACAAAAGGGAGCTGCTGCCTATGGAAAACAGATGTACACCCTACATTCTTGAGAGAGAGAGAGAGAGAGAGAGAGAGAAAGACAGTGAAATGAAAAATAAAAGCCAAGCAGAACATAACCACCTACACTTGAATAAAACAAACAGGTATGTCAAATAAGTAAGCATGTAATGGACTGCAGTAGGGGGTATATAAGAAGGGGAAATAGGAACTCTAACATATATGTCTCAGCAAAACTTGCCCTACTGATATATTGCTGATCAAAACCTATGGCCATAGCATCTGTGTCTGTCTGCAGTGACATAGATCATAGGTCAGGCCCCTGAGTCACCCCAGAAAAGGATGGCTCACATATGACTACTACTGCTGTTTGTTGAACAATACTGACTGTGACAATGGTAGGCCATTTACTGGGATGTCGTACATATCCATAACTTACTTGTGAATACAACTGTAATATACTTGGTTTTCTCAGAAATGTGCGGGACCCATACATGGTATTTGCATAGTAAAGTACTGTTGCACAGGTGTTGAACTGCTTATGATGTACTGAGCTCATACCATTAAACTGTCCAGTGTTATGCACACTGACCATATGTGTGCCTCATATTTGTAGTTCTTTACTCATACAGTTGTGTTATGTCTGGTAGATCATTGGTAAATCTGTGAAGACTGACATTACAACATCTACTTCTTTTTCTTCTGGCTGTTCCCATTAGGGGTCGCCACAATGGATCATCTGTTGCCATTTCTGCCTGTCTTCTGCATCCTGCTCTGTCACACCAACCACCTGCATGTCCTCTCTCATCACATCCAGGAACCTTATCTGAGGCCTTTCTCTTTTCCTCTCACATGGCAGCTTCATCCTTACCATCTTTTTCTCAATACACTCAGCATCCCTCTGCAGCACATGTCCAAACTGGTGTAATCTTGCCTCTCTAGCTTTGAATCAAAACTGTTCAACATGGGATGACCCTGTCATATACACATTGCTAATCCTGTCGACCCTCGTCACAACCTGTGCAAATCCTAACATCTGTAACTCTGCCACATCCAACTCTGACTCCTGCCTTTTTGTCGATGACACTGTCTCCAAACCATATAACATAGCTTGTCTCACTACCCTGTTGTAGACCTTCTCTTTCACTTTTACTAGTACTCATCTGTGACAAATCAGTACTTACACTCTTCTCCACCCTCTCCATCTTGCCTGTACTCTCATCCTCACCTGTCCACCACAGTCGTCATTACTCTGAAATGTTGATCCCAATCATTTATAGTCATCCACCTTTGACAACCCTACTCCTTGCATCCTCAACATTCCACTACCCACCCTCTTATTCACACACAGATATGTGTATGCAGATGGAATGTGGAACGTTTTGAAAGAGAAACTGAGTGCAAAAAGTCAAAACAATGTTTAACATCAAGATCTAGATACACACAACATCGGGGTATATTTCCATAAGAACAAGATACCTGATTAAGGTGAGAGACAATAAATATAAAAAATGGAAGAGAGGTTGAATTACAACTTTGAAAACTGAAATAAATGATCTGGACAAACAGATTAAGCATAGTGTTAGACAAGATCAAGAAAAATTTGAAGAAAATTTATATAAATATATTGAGCATAATAGGAAACCTTTTTATAGATACATAAGCTGTGGAAGGAGTAAAGATACACAAATTGATAAACTGTGTGCAGATTCTAAAATTTATTCTCAGACACAACAGATTATAGATATATTTAAAAATCATATGCAAAACAATTTGGCTCCACAAAAGGGGTGGTAAGTTGTACTAGTGACATCCAAGGAACCCTGGATACTGGAATCAAATTAGATTATATTGAAAAAGAACTGTGCAAACCGGGTCCAAACAAAGCACAGAGAGGAAATGGAATAAGTAACAATGACCTGAGAACACTTAAGCAAGAACTTATACTGCCATTACATATATTATTCGCTAGGTCATATAAATGTGGGGAGATTCCTCAAGATTGGAGGCATACACTTATTAAATCTGTCTTTAAAGGAAAGGGGAGTAAGACAAACCAAGAATCATATAGTCCCTTAAGTCTACTTTCATGTTGTGGAAAAATAATGGAGAAAGTAATACTGGATAAGTTATTATCAGAACTGGATAGGTTGGGGCTTGAAACCATATATTAGCATGCATATGTTGAAAATAGATCTATTACCACCTGTGACATGATGTTCTATAACAATATAATAACAGCTATGAATGAAAAATTGTGTTGTGATGTGATTTATATAGATTTAACTTCAGCATTTAACAGGGTCATGCACAAAACACTGATCAATAAATTAGTACAACTAGGTATTGATGTACTGTTGATAAGATGGATAGCTGCATGGCTTACAAATAGGACATGGCAAATATCACACACCAACTGGACAGATGAAATCCTTGGTTACAGATAAGGTGTCCCACAGGGCTCTGTACTAGGCCCTTACTTGTTTAGATTGTATCTTTCAGACCTTACTTTTTCATCTGAAGTGTTCTACAGTCTATATGCTGATGACCTGAAATTGGGTAAACTGATTACAAGTGTTACAGACAAGGCATGTCTGCAAAATATTTTTGACTAAATTGACCATTTAGGCATAACATACATCAAAAACTAAGCATATACGATTTGGGAGACATAAACTGGAAAGGTGAATATTTAATACAGCACAGTGATTGAAACTGTAGACTCATTTAAGGACCTGGGTATATGGGTAGATTCAGCTATGAGTTTTTCTAATCATATCAACCAATTGGCTAATGATAGTTATAGAACTATTGGTTGTATAAAAAGATTTATAAAGTCTAGGAAATCAAACATAATGAAGTCATTGTTTGTTAGTTACATTAGACCCAAACTTGAGGATGGAATAACAATATGGAAACCATATAGGAAAACAAGCATGAATAAACTGGAAAGAGTACAGCAGAAATATACTAAGGGCATCCATGGATGTGAAAATCTAAGTTATTATGAAAGCCTAAAATATCTGAGCTTGTACAGTGTCTCTTACAAATATTTAAGAGGAGATCTTATTCAGATATATAGGGCATTTAGGGACAACTACCTCTGGGAATGTTTGGGGTTATCAAAAAATACTCGAGAATCGTCAGATAACCTATGTAGAAGATTCTATAAGAATGAGAAGTGTACTAATTGATTCTCTGACAGAGTAGCTGATGCATGGAACAGACTACCAAATTACATTAAAGCAAATACTAGTTTAGATACTTTTAAGAACAGCCTGGACATTTATTATGGGAACAAGTGTTTTGGCATATTGGCAAGCTAGAAGGGCTTAATGCCAGTGCTTGAAACATTTGTATGTATGTATGTATATATGTATTCAGTCATAGTCCTGCTGACCTTCATTCATCTCCTCTCTAGACCATATCTGTGCCTCTACAGGGTCTCCTACATCTGTACCCTACTCTCAGTACAGATCACAAGGTCATCTGCAAACATTATAGTCAACGGAGACTCCTGTATGATCTTGTCTGTCAATCTGTCCATTGCCATTGCAAGTGAGAAAGGGCTTACAGCTGATCCCTGATGTCATCCCACCTCTACCTTAAATGCATCTATCACTGTAGACCTCACAGCTGTCACACCACCCTTGTACATATCCTGTACCAGTCTTAGATATTTCTCTGCCACTCATTACTTCCTCATACAATACCACAACTCCCCTCTAGGCACCCTGTCATATGCTTTCTCTAAGTCCCAAAAGACACAAAGCAACTCCTGACCTTCTCTGTACTACTCCATCAATACTCTCAGACATCACATCTGTAGTGCTCTTACCTGGCATAACAACTTACTGCTGACCACTACTCAACACTGCCCTGCTTAACCTAGCTTCCACTACTCTTTCCCATGACTTCATTCTGTAACTGATTAATGTTATCCCTCTGTAGTTACTACAGCTCTACACATCAACCTTATTCCTAAAATGGTATTCAAACACTTTCACTCTACTCCACATGCAACTTCTCACTTTCCAAGATATCATTAAACAATCTGGTGAAAAACACCTCTGTCATTTCTCCTAAACACCTCCATGCTACCACAGATATGGCATGTGGACCAGCAGGCTTTCCAGTATTCATCCTATCATAGCGATCCTTACTTCCTCCTTGGTAAGCTGTTGCACTTCCAGATTCACCATACCCACATCATCCAACCATCTTTCTATCATTCTCTCCATTCATCAGCCTCTCAAAGTACTCTGTCCATCTGCTCAACACATTCTCCTTGCTTGTGAGTATATTTTCCCTCATTATCCTTTATCACGTTATCTGCTGCACATCTTTCCTGGCTCAGTCCCTCTGATCCTTTCATCCCTCCTTAGTGTCCTACTTGTCATACAAGTCCTCATATGCCTCATCCTTAGCCTATGCCACCCCTCTCTTTGCCATGCACCTCATCTCCTTATACTGCTATCTACCTTCTTCATCTCTCCAAAATCCCACTCCTTCATCCCCAACCTCTTTCTCTGTATACCGTCCTGCGCTTGCTCAGTCCACCACCAGGTGTCCTTGTACTCCTTCCTCCATCCACATATCATGCCAAGTACCTTTCTAGCCTTCTCCCTTACTAGCTCTGCTGTACTTACCCAGATATTTGTAAATCATCAATGCCACCCAGTGCCTATCTTAACTCTTCCCTGAACTCTACCTGACAATCACCCTTTTCCAGTTCCTACCATTTGATCCTTGGTGCTGCCTTCATACTCCTCTTCTTGATCATCAACATCATCTTACAGAGCAACAGTCTCTGCTGCCTAACTACACTGTGCCCTATCACCACTTTACAGTCTCCAATCTTGTTCAAACTGGCCTTCTTACATTGGATATATTGTGCCTGTGTGCATCTCCCTCCACTCTTGTATGTCACCCTATGCTCCTCCCTCTTGTTATAGCATGTATTCTCTACAGCCATGTCCATCCTTTTGCAAAATCCACTACCATCTCCCCGTCTGCATTCCTTTGCTCAACACCATACATACCCATCACTTCCTCATTCCCTCTGTTCCCTTCAACATGCCCATTAAAATCTTCTGCAGTCACCACTCTCTCACCCTTGGGTACAGTCATCACCATGTCATCCAACTGACTTCACATTCTTCTTACTCATCCATCACACAACCAACTTGCGTAGCATATTTACTAACAACATTCATCATTACACAATCAAATTCCAGCTTCATAAACATGATTCTACCAGACAGTCATTTCAACCTCCTAAAACACTCTTGGCATACTGTTCCTTCAGGATAATCCCTACCCCCTTCTCCTCCCATCCACACCATAATAGCACAAGTTTAACCAACCTGGGATACACCTAGCTGTACTCCTCTTCAATCTGGTGTCTTGCACACACAGTACATCAACCTTCCATCCTGCCATCATATCAGCTAGCTCTGTCTCTATACCAGCCATACCACCAACATTAAAGATTCCTACCCTCACTACCACACTCCTAGCCTTTCTCCTCCCTCCCTGCCATATGAGTGTTTGACATCCTCCAGGGTATGTCTGTCAATGCAAAGGCTACTGTGCTATTGGATGACTCAAGTGTGTGACAGCAATATGAAGACAGTGTCACTAATTTTATCCTATTGCCCCCCATGTATGTGTGGCATCCTACAGATGTCCTGCTGTAATGGGTGGAGAGGGATGAGTGGGCAGCAAGAGTGTAAATACAGTGTGCCATACTGACATAGAACAGAAATATATATATCAGGTAATACCTGTGCACATGTCATTATGAGTATGTGTATCTGGCTGCCTCATAACAACAGACATGGGATGCAAAATGTCAGTTAAATAAGCTGTACATGGTGCACATGTGTAATGTTAGTTACTGTGCATCCAACAGAGTTTGATTTCTACAGCTACTGGTTGTTGCATTGCACTGACACAGCCATGGGTAGTAGAATAAGTATAAGTATCATGTTGACATGTTAGAGGTGTCCAACCATGTTTTGAGCTTTTGTCCATGCCTACTATACACAGCCATATGACCAACGATATAGCTGTATGGACTCAGCAATACCTTACCTGTAAAACCTGTTTCCACCAAAGTAGAGTAATCCCCTTTGCTGGATAGCAGCAATACACAAAACACATGACTGGTTGCTGTGTTGGCTGTATAGGTCAGAGTAGGTGCTGGCACCAACTTGGCAGCAAGTCAACCTTTGTCTGAGCAACCATATGTGGTCCTAGGTGGATTACTGCAAGGCTAAATATGAGTACAAATTGGAAACATCCACCAAGGGCAATCACAAAGCCATCTTCACATATGTCTGTAATCTCGGAGGTGACAACACAACACACCTTGTAATGGTGGTCAATCATGTCACATATACACACACCATAGCTATAGGCAACCTGCTGCAGGCAGGTTTAGGGCAAGCATCACC
Source organism: Protopterus annectens (assembly GCF_019279795.1). Taxonomy (NCBI): domain Eukaryota; kingdom Metazoa; phylum Chordata; order Ceratodontiformes; family Protopteridae; genus Protopterus; species Protopterus annectens. The sequence continues at coordinate 1,290,597,319 of NC_056733.1, read as the reverse complement.
CCCCCCCGGCTCACCATCAGTGGAGGTGGATATACACAGCATTTGCACTCCTCCCCTCATCATATGGGAGCAGGTGCATATGGGGGCATGACACATCATGACCAGGAGTGCAATCCAGGTTCATATTGTGCTTGTAGAACAGGGGTATGATGTGGTGGTATGTGATGGCTGATAATAGGCAATGCTGATATGCTGGCTCTGTAAATTACTCTGGCCAATGTCTGAGGTCCTGTGATGTGTTTTCCTGTTTATGTCTTCCAGATGACATGCATAGACAACTGTCTTACACTGATCAGGAGAATGCAGCAATAACTGAAGCCATTCTGCAACACTATGCAGTGCTGTTTGGCTGGAGCCACCAAAATATGTGAGAGCAAAGCACCCTGTGGGATGAACTTCTCTACAGAGTCAACATCTTGGGCCACCATGACCGCACATATGAGCAGGTCAGGCAACATGCAACTGAATTTATATGTCATGCCCTGCAGAGGGCTGCTGCCATGGCCAGGGACCATTCCATGGCAGGTGGTGGCCCACCTACACAGGCCCCACTTACACCAATGGAGGAGCTCCTTGCCAACATTGGGGTAGCCCCCACACAACAACCATCACATGTAACAGCAGTTGTGGAGGTGAATGGCACCCAGGCAACAGGCAAGGAGTGTCCAGGTAAGACCACAGTGCACATAATTTTAATATTGTTGCACTAGTACTGTCTGCTATAGAGTATCTAGATGCATATTTCAGGTAAAACTGCATTTGTGGCTGGGGTTTAGTAATGCCCACAAATGCACATCTATGGTGAAGGATAGCAAATTGTGTACTGTCACAGCCTGTGATGTACATGTGCAGAAAAGTAGCATTCATCTTGTAACACCGCCGAATGTGAGTCTGCTGACAATACCTCTCCCCCACAAGTACATAGGTACCTCTGGTCTGCATGTGAGACAGCAGCCTGAAGCCGGTGAGTATGTGATTTTCTTGTTGTGGCTCAGCAGTACCCCTGTAATGTTGAAGTCATGCATGTGACCATACACACACCTGTTACTCTCAGCTATTCTGCAATATCTGCATTTTCACTTGTGGTGGGGTTAACTGCAGCACATCACAGTGGCCTACTTGCAGGAGATGTCACATACCTGTAGCATACCTCACAACCTGTCATTCCATGAAATGTGGACAAAGATTGACAACATGGGGGTACAAAGAGCCAAAACTAGGGACATATTTTATAACTTAGTGCTATACAGTGCATATAAAAGGTGTACACACACATATTTCAATGGCAGGTATTTGTGAAATACATAAATGAGAGCAGAATAACACAATTCTAAACCCTTCCAAAATTTCATGTGACCTATAATCTGTACAATTCCATTGTTAAACAGACAAATCTGTTAAGGGAACAATTATGACACATAAAAATCGTACAAGAAACTGGATGCATACATCTGGCCAGGCTAAAGGTACTACTGTGGTGAATTAGCTTTGCATATAATGACATCATTACATCTTCTTTGGTAAACATCTGCCATCACTGACAGAGACTGTTTGATTAACAGCATATAACAGTCAGCTGTCTTACCATTTGCTCAGTTACCTGCACAGCAACAGCCATAGTTTGCATATAGCTTACAAAGCAGCAAGGGGATCACATCTGTGAGAGGTATCAGCCCAGAGAAGGGTACACACACATTTCCACAACACTGCATATACCATGGAACACAGTGAAGACAGTCATCAAACAGTGGTAAAAATATGGGGCAACAGTGACATTGCAATGAAATGGACATCACTCCAAATGTATGGAAAGACAAAACCCACACTGGTCAGGGTAGCTGCCAGGACACCTACAAAGGATTTGCAGGAACTCTGGCAAGTACTGTTTGTGTACTACACATGACAACAATCTCCTGTATTCTCCACATGTCTGGCCTATGGGGTAAGGTTGGAAGATGGCAGCCTTGTCACACACAGAACAACATCCAGGTCTAGCAACTGTCCTAAGAACAATACATCAGGCCTCCCAAATGCATGTGGGGAAATGCGGTATGGTGGAATGAGACCAAGGTTGCACATTTTGGCCGGAATACTGACAGGTTTGTTTGGCACAATAACATCACTGTGCATCACAAAAAGAACACCGTCCCCATGGTGAAGCATGGGGCTGCTGTTCATAAGCTACAAGTGTGGCTTTAGCCACGGTGGAGGAGATTATGAACAGTACCAAATACCAGTCCTTTTTGGCCCAAAATCTTCCTCTGTCTGCTAGGAAGCTGTAGCTGGGGAAGAATTACACCTTTCCACATAACAATGACCCAAACCATACATCCATATCCAAACATGGATGTGTTCAGCACAAGACAGTACATGGTTTGGAATGACCCAGTCACAGTCCACACCTACATCCAATAGAAAACCCATGGAGTGCCCTGCAGAGGCTGTGCAGAAGACATGCACTTGCAATCTGATAGAGCTGGAGGGCTTTTGCGGGGAGAGAGTACAAATATTGCTAAGTCAAGATGTGCCATGCTGATACACACCTTCTCAGCAAGACTGACTGCTGTTATGATATTCAAAGGTGCTTTAACAAAGAAGTACTTTAAGAGTGTGCACAGTCATACAACCAATCTATTGTACGTATTTCAAATTCTATATGTCACTCCTAACAAAAGTGTTTGTTCTTCTATTGGATTGCACAGGTTATATGTCACAGTAAAGGCGAGAATAGTTATCACATGATTTCTGTGATTTTGTGTCATATATTAGACAAACCTTCCATGTTAACAGGGGTGTCAACATTTATGATATCCACTGTAAGTTTGGGAGGTTGTTGTTGTAACTGGTTCTGTTGTAACATACATGTATTGCAGGTTTTAGTGTGAAACCCAAAATATGTCATTAATTAGTGACACCAGTCCCCAGATCATCCCAGTAGTGTGTCAGACTAACACAGGATTTATGAGGAACAGACCAGAAATATGAGCCACACATGTACACATTCAGCAACACTGTACAAAGTTGAGAGGTATGTCCTGTAGGAGTTGCCATTGTGCTATACAGGCGAGCAGCAATTATGTGTACATAATTGCTGTTGAGTTGCCATTGTGCTATACAGGTGAACAGCAATTATGTGTACATGGATGCAATGTGTGCCACTTGAAAGCCCTTCACCTACTAATAGTATGCATGTATCACAGAGGTGTTAATAAGTAATGACATTAATTAGAAAGAGCTGCACTGCATGATGTAAAGGGCTTGTCCAGGGTGTGTATGTAGTGGTCTGACTGTGTTGAGAATGTCACCATTTGGCTGTTGTGAGGTCTGTGTAATGCCTGGCTGCCACCTAATGTGTGTGTGTGTGTGTGTGTGTGTGTGTGTGTGTGTGTGTGTGTGTGTGTGTGTGTGTGTGTGTGTGTGTGGGTGTAGCAGCAAATGTAGTGCAGGTAGAAATTTACATATGCTGTCTTCCTCTCACAGGTGGTCATGGTGGTCGTGGTCCCTCCCACTCAGAATCTGATGCCAGTGTCTCTGCAGACTCTGACAATGATGATAGTGATAGTCAGGCACAGGTGGTTTTGTCAGGGGCTGAATTTGTGCCATGGGTTGGCATCCAACAGTACTTGACACTGTCCCCACACACAGTCACAATGCGTACACATACCCCATCCCCAGTAGCCACAGATAATGGACAGTTGGCAGGTGGTGCCATGGAACAGGCTAGTGTGGTGACTAGCCAGAGTGCTGGTGAGGACTCACACAGGCATCTGAAGGAGGACTGCTGCCCATCAAGCTACTGTCTTAAGTGCCAGAGCAGGTGTTACCAGATGCATGTTTTGGGCTGTAATGGATGAACAGACACATAGTGAATGCAACACCATGCACATACTCAGGGTGGTGGATGAAACACTTCCTGTTTTACATGATGACATACATGACCTAGTTGAGGCCACACATCAAAATACTGAGGTCATGAATATACAGTGGGGTGAGATGCTGGCAATACTTCACCATTCTATGTCTGTGATAGAGCATGTGGTGGGTGATGGGCATCAACCACATGGATGTAGGTCAGCAACAACATCAGCTGACAGTCTACAGGGCCATGCCCCTTCATACTCCTGTTCTGGCGGTGACACCAGCACTACTGGAGGGGGAGGTGCTGTCTATATCATTGCTGTCCACATCACACTGGAGCAAGCAATGGTCCCATCAGAGACACGGATCCAGCAGACAACAGTCACCCTCAGGAAGCAGTACTGCATCTGGCCTTGAGCCTGGTGGTGCCAGTGAGACCTGTGGCATGACCAGTTCCTGTGCCCATGGCCAGAGATGGCGAACTGGACACCCTGCTATGTACGGTCGACAGCTGTCCAACATACCCCTGTGTAGAGCAGCCACATGGCATGACTGTGTACATACACATACACACTTGTATCTCATGCAAGTCACCCCCAGAGACACACAGCATGTCTGCACAGGCCATCTACTGCATACCCCTCCACACACACACACACACATGACATCAACCGTATGGCCCAGCCTAGTCCTCTGGCAAACCCGCACCACACCCTGTGCATATGATGATATCTGTGCCACATCCCTGTCATCCATACCATCGATGCATGGGCATGGTAATATGGGTCTGATGCACAGGGTGAATGTAGTACAGTGTAGATATTTAATACTGTGTAAGGTGCTGTCTGCTTGCATTTGTTGTGGGTACACATACATGTGTGTGTACCTTATTAGCCAGAATGCATTTTTGCTGTTAGTACCACTGACCACCTGCAGTCTGACATGCTGTATTCTGTTTGTCTTCCAGGTGTCTGTGTGCCTGCAGGTTGTGGCCCGGTGGACATGACCAAGAGGGAGTATGGCAGAGTGAGAATACACCACCCATGTCATATGTACGGTACACCTTTATATGTACATCTACCAGGTGTTTATGCATGCAACAGTGTGTGAGTGACACTGTTGTCAGACAGTGAGACCTTCCATATATACCCCTGTCCCAGACAGGTAGCCTTCATACATGTCACCTCAGTGTTGTGTGCAACTACAGGCATATACATACAGAACAGGTTATTACAGTTCTGTCAGCAGGTCCTTCACAAGCATAGCCATTACATTAACTGCAGCAAATTCACCTGGTAACACCTGTTGGCTCTGCCATTTCTTTCCCATAAACACAACCCTGATGCAGTTGGTGAGGGCATGCATGAAATGTGTAAGGCTGGTTTTTGCTATGTATTCCTGAGTTTACTTGGTGGAACATGGAAACAAAATGGTATATCGTTTGCATACACACAGTCAGGACTGACATAGGGAATGTGCATACAGCAACACAAACACAGTTGGCAATAGACAGATTACTAAAGGTACATATCCACTATGATGTACTGTACTACTACATACATGACATGCCCCACATAGAAGATATGCATGGGGTATTGCCCACTACCTGTTGCAACATGTACTGTTGTGAATCCCCTAATGGATGGTGAGTTAACCCACCAGAAATAGCATCTGGAATCATGTATTGCTCCTACAAGCCTGGATAAGTGTTAGGGTAGCAAACATTGTATCAGCAAGATGTTTCAATCAGGTATGATACCTGATGCTGCCATATGTGTCAGTACACTCACTGTGGCCTATTTGGCAAAAATATCACACACATGGGCATTGTTAAGGGACACAGACCACTTACAGGTTGCAAACATCTGGATATTCTGGACATATCAGTACAGAGGACTGGTATTGCCTGTATAATGGTTTAACATGCTGCATGTGAGGCAGATGCCATTACCACACTATATAAAGTAATGCCATCAGGAGATGGTAACCAGCCATGTATGGTACACGCGTCAAAATGGCATAAGCCACACAGTATATGGTTCTCGCACACACGCACACTTACTTGCCAGTACTGAGATGAGAACTCCTGCCTATGGAGCTGTTTCTATTACGATGTTATACAGTTATCAGACACGCCAAAGAGCTTATATAATTTCACCTACTCCAAAAGGAACTTCTAAGGTGAATGAGATCAACAGGACTAGTAAATTAGGGTGAGGGGATGTGTAGAGGGTGGCACACAACTCAAAATGGTATAACCCACACAGTATATGATTCACATTCACACAGACACTTACCTACCAGTATAGAGATTAGAACTCCTGTCTATGTAGTTATTTCTACTACAGTGTTATGCACTTATCCAAAACGCCACAGGGGTTATACAATTTCACCCAGTCCAAAGGTGCTTCTAAGATGAATGACATCAACAGGACTAGTAAATTAGGGTGACGGGAAGTGTAGAGGGTGGTATACAACTCAAAATGGTGTAAATGACACAGTATATGATTCTCACACAAACAGTTGCCAATATTAACATCAGAACTTCTCCTTATCTATTTTTTCTACTACAGTGTTACACAGTTATCAGACATGCTAGACAGCTCTTACAATTTTACCCACTCCAAAGATATTTCTGAGGTGAATGACATCAACAGGACTAGTCAATTAGAGTGAGGGGAAGTGTAGAGGGTGGTATACAACTCACACAGTAGATGATTTTTACACACAGTTGCCAGTTTTGAGATTAGAACTCCTGCCTATGTAGTTATTTCTACTATAGTTTTAAACAATTATAAGATGCACCTTGGAGCTTATACAATTTCAACCAGTCCAAAGGTACTTCTAAGGTGAATGACATCAACAGGACTAGCAAATTAGGGTGAGGGGAAGTGTAGAGGGTGGTATACAACTCAAAATGGTATAAACCACACAGTATATGATTCTCTCTCTCTCTCTCTCTCTCTCACACACACACACACACACACACACACACACACACACACACACACACACACACACGCACATGCACACACATGCACACACACACACACACACACACACACACACACACACACACACACACACACACACACACACATACACACACACACTTACTTACCAGTATTGAAATGAGAACTCCTGCCTATCTAGTTATGTGTACTACAGTGATACACAGTTACCATATGTGCTACAGAGATTACTGGACTAACAACTGGCCAAAGGTGCTGATAACCACACAGCTGAGTTAAAGTATTATAGGTGGCAGAAAGTCTGCCTTCAGTTTTCTCTTGGATCTTGCTAGATCTTTCTTTCTTGCATGTCAAATAGCATAATAGCTTTGCACTTCAACAGGTTATTGTATCAATAAGTGTAGCACACCTGGGAGCCATCAGCAGTAGTCCTTCTTCACAGAATTAGACACAGTACTTAGTAGTTAAGCCCCACCCCTCCTGGCATGATTGAAGTGCAGTTTTCTGTGCTTTTGCCCATTAACCTGGTGCACTTGGCCATTCTGAGACACTGTTGCAACTGCCTTATGTGCACAAACAATCCTCTCCTCTAAACTCCAAACACTCAAACTTGTAAGAGTTACCCCTATATCACCACATTTGGAAATATGCACTCCCCAGCAAATACTGGACTAGCTGGTCAAGAGGATGAGGTCAACACCTGCCCCACACCATGGGGAACACATAGCTTGCCACAACACCCACTATCACAGCCCTGACATACACTCACAAACCACAAACACACCTTCACAGAGGCACTCAATGGACATTTAACCAAACAACACAGACCAGGAAGACAGATACCCATTCAGCCACCACAACACAGCACATGCCAAAGGAGACATATGTCACCTATACAGTGTGCTCCACAACCTGAGCCTGTAAGGCTAACCACCTTGGCCAATACAGAAATCATGAATGACTCAATACTGATGCACACAGATGTCCAACTCACTAGGTTGAATATGGAGATGGTAACAGCCAGCTTGTCTATCTCATGCTAGCATCCAACACATGACACACTCAGTCAGGTCACTCCACAACAACTACAAGTATCACTCTGTCATCATCCGTGTGGGTGTGAATGACCTGAGATGCACCTCCCTGGACTACATGACAAGAGACATGGTTGAGCTCTTGGATTATGTGGTCCAGGCAGGTATGACAGTAGCCCTGAGCAGTATACTACCATCACCCAGAATGATGTTGCAGCACTATCAACAAATGATTGACTTCAACACTGGCCTAAGTGTTGTTTGTCATTCTCAGGTTATCCAGTCTTTCTCTGCTTATGATAACATGACTGACACACCTCAATGCCTTGCCAGAGATGGCCTGTATCTGTCACCCCTAGGTTTACAGGTACTGGCTTAGTCTCTTGCCACCCCTATAGTGCCTTTTTAGGCAGTTTTCCAAATCACATTACCACCATATCAGCTAGACATGAATGCAGTCTTAGGGTCATGCTGCTCAATAGTAGACATCTAACTCTCATGATGCAATCACTTAAAGCACTCCTCAAAATTGAGAACATTGGCAGTTGTGCTGTAATGGAGACCTGGTTTACAGCAGCAGAAAGCAGCCCTGCACTAACAGGCTATGATGCATTCCACAGCTGTCAGCCCCAAAACATGGACCACAGTTGGGGGTGTCTTCATAGTCATAACAGATATGCACACCTCCAGACTATAATAAAAAAAACATAATGCATCTGAGATACTCATAGCCTGCTATGGGTCTACATCCATGTCCCTAGACTGTCAAACCACATTCCTCAACACCATGGCATATATCAAGGTTGAACCCAACACTGACATAGCAGGAGACATCAAATACCCCTCCGTCAACTGTGAAAAGTAGTCAAGCAGCAATAGACTGGCCCAACACTTCCTGAAATTCATCAGTTCCAATGCCCTGGACTGGCTCATACTGACCCCCCCCCCAGTAGAGGATGCAGCAACCTTGATCTGTATTGATTACTTACATATGGGGCCATTGCTCCACAACAGTAGTCAATCCTTACCTGGTCAGATCCAAACATGATGTAATCACCATGGCAATCCACATCTCACTCACACTCCCCACAAAGGTAGCCACCTTGATAAACCTCTCCAAAACTGACTTTGGAGTCATAAAAATAGGGGTGGATGACTTCACTGCACCCTTGCCAATGGAAAATAGCTACATGACTGTCTCCTCATACACAAATGCACTGTACAAACATGTACATGAATGGATGGCACTAGCCATAGCCAACAGAACCAAGATGCTGTCCTCCAAACACTGGAAGGCAATGTAATGGTCCCCTGCCATTACTAAAGTGTACAACAGAAGAAAGGCACTGTTGCAGAAAATGGTGGTGTCCCAAGACTGGTAACTCCCCCTTATTATTCTCAACATCAACACGAGATACCTCATGGAATCATCTACAGCCAGCTATGAAGGCAGAATTGCAGCAGACACTGACAACAATCACAAATGCCTTTGATAGTTATACCAACAACCTCCACAGCAATACCCACAAGTGCTGTGAGTTACTGCACAATGCTAATTCCAATCCTTAGCCAACAGATATCGGCAACAGTCTTGCCAACACATTCAGTGCCAGCTTTACACCTCACTCCCCCATAAGGGAACAATCACAATTGCAGATGAATGCCAGGCACCCAGCCTTACTGCAGCCCCGGTTAGATCTGGATTGTCCACAGGCAAGAATACAACTTCCATGGGACTCAAAGATATCCGTGGCTGTGTTCTACATGACATAAAAAGAGACCTGACACCACATCTGTGTGCCCTGTTCAGTCACAGCCTCACCTCAGGTTTTGTCCCTCCAATATGGCACACTGATACAGTCATCCATCTCCATAAAGGGGTAGTGACTATAGACCCTGGGGATTATTGGCCCATTAGCCTGATGAGTCTACTATGTACAGGTATGGACCACATCATCAGGGACCTGATTGACAAAGATATAGGTAATCTCTTAACTCTGGACCCCACACAGTTTGGCTTTGTGAATGGCAGATCCTGCCTGCTCAACCTGGTTGACTTCTTTGAGTGAGTCACCAGGGCTGTGTATGATGGTAAGACACTGCATACAGCCTACCTCGATCTGGCCAAGGCTTTTGATACCATTCCTCAGTCAGGAATTATTAATAAATCCACCAAACTAGGCATCAACCCCTATATCAGTAGGTTAGTTGCAAATTGGTTCACAGAACACACAGTGTTACAGTGGCAAGCTCCAAGTCAGACTGACAAACAGTCACGAGTGGAGTTCCACAGGGATCAGTACTGGGTAGTTTCCTATCCAGCATCTACTTCTCAGGAGTCCAGCTCAAGACAGAGGAACTCTGGCTGACAACGTTCACAGAGGACTGCAAGCTGGGAGTCATCATTAACTCCACAAGTGATGTAGACATCCTACAGAAAAGCCTCACTGAGATGAATGAATGGTGTGGAAACCATGGCCAGAAGCTTAACACCACAAAATGCATCATTGCCCCCTTTGGTAAAACACTCAGTTCCCAGCAAGTTCCACATCAATGGGAGCCCAATGAACACTGTAGGCATTATAAGAGATGTGGGGACACAGGTTGACAGCAACTTCTCCTTCAACCACCACATTGCCACTGTGGTCAGGAATTCCTTCTACGTGGCACATCACATTACCAAGGGTTTTGCATCCAGGAAGACACAGGTAATCATCTCTGTCTACTCTTCCCTCATTAGACCACTCATCAAGTATTATGGCCCATTTGGCATGTACCTCACTAGACACCTGCAACAGCTGGGGAGGCCACAGAAGTACATCACAAAGATGTTCCTAGCATTAAACACATGCCCTACACAGACAGACTCAGAAGACTCCAGCTATTCTCTATGTCATATCACCTAATTAGAGGCTATCTGTGCTTGACTTACAAAGCCATATCTGACCCAGCTCTTTTAGAAATGCTACATATGAAGACATCCCAATCCCTCCACACCACACATTGCAAAGACTTCTGCCTCATCATCACAACTGACACAACATGCTGGTGAGACAGGTCCTTCACCAAGAGACTGCACATGCCTTAGAATTCACTTCCCATACATGTCATGCAGAGCACCTAGCTGACCCTGTTTCACAGAAATCTTGATGAGTGGATGGATAATAGACATTTCTCCCCAAAGATTACTGCAGTGGCTCTACTTGATATAGGCAGTGGGGAGTAACATCGGGTGGCACAATGGCAGGGCCCTTCTATGGGCTAGGCTTGTAAAGGCTCCTGGAAGATTAGCCTACTACACACTTATGAGCCTATAAGTGGAATGGCATCAGCAGGACTGATAAAGTACAGCAGTGGGTGGGAAACATATCAACATATTTTTGCCTACAAACATACCCACTTACCAGATACAAGAGTAGAACCCCTGCCTAAGTAATTATTTGTATTATAGTGTTAGGCAGTTATTGGACATGTTAGAGTGCTTACTGGGCTGAAAGCTGGACAAAGGTACTGATATGGGGAATGACAGCAGGACTGATAAAGTAGGGCAGTGGGTGTTACACTTATCAAAATACTTTGTCTTACAAACAGACACACTTACACATGCACACATTTGCTAGATGTGAAAGTAGAAACCCCACTTAACTAGTTATTTGTACCATGGTGTTACACAGTTATTACACACACTACAGAGCTTACTGAGCTGAGAGCTAGCCAAGGGTACTGATATAGGGAATGATATCAGCAGGACTGATAAAGTAGTGCACTGGGTGGGAAACATATCAAAATACGTCTGCCTACAAACATACACACTTATACATTTGCCAGACATGAGAGTAGAACCCCTGCCTAACTAGTTATTTCTACTACAATGTTAGACATTTATCACACTTACTGGGCTGACAGCTGGCCAAATTTGCTGATAAAGGGAATTACATCATCTAGACTGATAAAGTGGGGCAGTGGGAAGTGTTGCAGGTGGGAATGGCATCAAATTGTTTCATTACAAATGAACACACATCTCCCTCAATCTTGCACACACAACTGTCACGCACACACAGTTGCCAGTATTGGGTTTAGAACACCTACCTATCTATATACTTGTACTATAGTGTTACGCAGTTATCCCATGTGCTACAGAGCTTACAGGGGTAGTAGATGTCCAATGATACTTCTAAGGTGAATGACAGCAGCAGATCTTGTGCAGTTGGGCAATGTGAAGTGTACTGACTGGCAACAGTCTGCTAATACTTAGACCTACAGACACACACACACACACACACACACACACACACACACACACACACACACACACACACACACACACACACACACACAAGCAAGTGATGTGATATTAACATCCCACCCTCAGTACTATTACACAATGGGGCTCACCTTTTATGCTTGCATGTGCCACTGTTTAAAACCAATATGCCACTGTCCACAGCAGGACATCACTGTATGCCATTCAGGCTAACCATGTGTGTGACCTGCACTGCTATCTCTGTCCCCCTGTGTCTCCCTATCACTGTCTGTCTCTCACTTCCCCACATCTATGTGTGTGTATGCTTGAGATATATAGTTATCTGTCGGCCAAATATGTATGCATGTGTGTGTCACACACAACAGATGCAGATATATCACATATGGGCCACCTACAGCTAGCTGGGGGTAATCCTGTCTGATGTTTGTGTGTAGGGACAGTTAAAGTGTACATAGCTGTCTGCATACAAATATATATCTACACAATATAGTCACATAGACCAATGTAGATTCCAACATGTCCTGTGCTTCTCTAAGTGTAGGAGCATGTCCAGTGTGACCTCGTATAGTTAGAGTGGGATTCCATTCCAGAGATAAGTGTACTATGGTCCAGGATTTTGTGTGCTACAGACATACCTCTCAGAAGTACAGAGGACTTTCCTTGGGGTAATGGTTTGTTTTGACATTTTCTGACATAGCTGCATTCTGACATGCATATTATTGTGCCTTTGTTCCACATTTACTTCTGCCCTTGCTCAGGCATGTTGCTGTCAGAGGTTTGGTGTTATGGGTGTGGGTACAGACTGCATTGTACTGTGCAGGCATGTCCATTATATACAAACACAGACATAAAACAAGGATAAAAGCCATATTGACAATGATCACTGGCAACAGTATCAAGATGCATGATTATTCACAAAAGCCCTAGCACCTCAGCTACACAGCCCTCAAGAAGTCCATTATATGTGTAGTATATTCCACATAGCACTGTGACTTTCAGGTATGTTAGTGGGAGAGCAATAGATGCCACTGACATGCATAATCATTGGCACTGCAGTTATCTGCACATGGCCCTGTGACAGAGAGCCTGTACCTAGGGCAGTACATGATGACAGTCAGGAGAATATGCTGGCCAGATCCTGACAGTATTGACCACCCATGGACATAGCTCATTGACCCCTGCATATTGAGTACATGCAACATGTTTTCATGTGTATTGGGGCAGCCCTACCAATCTGTGTTATGCTGCTATTTCCCTGCAATCATACTTCTTACTGTATTTCTGTGGGTATATGGGGATGAGGCACACCTGTCAGCTGTACACATTTGCAGAGACTGTGCTGATATTTGCTTTACATTTTGATTCCATTTACCATACTACTGTGCCCTGTCTTGAGGACTACAGGCATATCAGTAAAGAGCACAAGTGCGACTCTAATGGCATACATTTACATGTCAGACTTGTTACCCTTCAGAGCCTTAGTGCAACTGAGAGACCTGCTGTGCAATGATTGTGTGGGTCTGTAGGGGGATGATTCAACATTGCTGCCATTTGGGAGCTTTTCCAGACATTTCTCTCTGGTTTTCTACAGCTGACTTGCTGTGTGGGTCTGATGGTTGGGTATGGGACCCCACACTGACATCCATGGCTGTGAGCTATGACCCCCCCCCCCCCATTAGTTGGTCCCACACATATACTGTAGTAGGATTTTCCACCTTGGGTACTACTGCATAGTGTTGGGAAGACAGTATTGTGCAGACATTTCCTGGTGTCCCATATAGCTGTCAGTTGTCTGCTGCTATCCCAGTAGTCCACCCTATTCCCTTGCATGCATGCAACAATACCATACATATGCTAGCAGAACATACTGATACATTAATTTACTATTAAGGCAACTGACTTACCTTGTGCCTGTGGTAGTTGTGTGTACAGAGCTTGAGGGCTGCCTGTGTTGGATGCACACAGTACACTGCCTATACATGGTAAGTTACAGGTAGTGTGATGTGTGTGTCATCCCTTTTTACTGTGTGTGTGTGAGTAGAGAGAGGTATCAGTCCCTGGGTACCTGCAGTGTCAGTGTGTGTGCTATGTGTTGCCTCTTTGCCAAGGCCAAGCCATACTGGGCACGCCTCTGTCTGCCTACAGGGGCTGGCTCAGGGGGTTCCTCGTCCGAGTCCCTTTGTGCCTGTGGTGACCTTTCCATTGGTGAGGGGCTGTATGGCCCTTCCCCATCCTGTTCCTGCTGCAGCTGTTTCCACAGGATCACATTGTGTAGCATGCCACATACTATGAACATGTGTGTCCGTGTGACTGGAAAGTACTGCAAGGCTTCACCAGATATGTCCAGGCAGTGGAACTATGGCTTGAGCATCCCAAGCACATGCTCTGTAATGATCCTGGCTTGTGCGTGTGCCTCATTATGGCATTCTTGCATAGGTGTGTGTGCATTTCTGATGGGTGTCATCTTGCATAGCCAGCATCCCCCACCAGATGGCCATACGGGATGTCCCCCCCAGACATATCCCTGATACAGCTGTGAGGAATGCCAGATGTGGGAGTCATGATAGCTGCCAGCACACACATTCACGATAATGCCCTGGGCATTACACATGACCCGGCAGTTGATGGAGGGGAAGCCCTTGTGGTTTATGTAGACCCAACCCTGCTCACCGGGTGGTACTTTGATAGATGTGCATGCAGCCTATGGCACCCAGTACCTCCGGGTATTCAACTACACAGAGGAAGAGATGCATATTGCTGGGCAATTCCTCATAGGTGTTGGGGAAGTGTATGCGATAATGGGCATTTGGTGGTATGGCATCCAGGAACTGGTGGAGTTTTCTGGATGCAGATGGCTGTGACACCCTCATTATATCCCCAGTAGGTCTTTGGAAAGTACCTGTAGCTAGTATTCTTAAGGCTACACATACCTTAGTATCCACTGAGATGTATTCCCCTCTGTTCATTCTAGATGTGAGGCGAGGCCGGCCCAGCTCCACAATTTGCAGAAGTATGTCCTTGTCCACCCTGTAGTACTCTACTATCTCCAGGTAATGTAGCCCCTAGTAGGTTACCTGGGGTCTGAATGCTTTTCTCCTCCTCCTGAGTCTGGGGTGGTTGTCAGCATTATCCTCCTCACCACTGTCAGCCTCCAGCACATACTGATGTATCAAAGCGATGGCAGCCCCTAGCATTTTGTCAGTTAAAATTCCCAGGTTTACTCCAAAGGTGAAGAGTTTGTGGGAAAAAAACAGACTGAAGGGTGTTTGCATACTTTGTATTGGTGTGCTGCAACTGTTGCCTGTGTGATTGGGTCTATGATGCATTCCAGCTGACAGCTATATTACTTATGGTTTTGAAATGGCCACTCTGAGTTATAGAGACATTAGTGGTAATTTGTGCATGCTTGCTTTTATTCTGCTGTTGCCTTTTTTTCAATTATTTTTTACTTACATCTCCTCCCACTTTCAGCTATGCAGCCACCTGCCAGCTGTATTATTATGTGCTTTGCCTGCCTATTGTAAGTTGCAAAAGTCCCATATTAGCGATTTCTACTTCATTTCTGCTTTATTGTGCTGTTGCCCTTTAATTTTTTTTTTTACATCTCCTCCCATTTTCAGCTATGCAACCACCTGTATTATTGTGTGCTTTACCTGGCCCATTGTGAGTTGCAAGTGTCGCATATTAGTGATTTCTACTTCATTTCTCCTTTATTGTGCTGTTGCCCTTTATTTATTTATTTTTTTTTACATATCCTCCCATTTTCAGCTATGCAGCTACCTGCCAGCTGTATTAATGAGTGCTTTTAATGGCCCATTGTGTGTTGCGGTATCTCATATTGTTGTTTGTACTGCATTTCCTTGCTCTGTATTTCCTTTTACTTTTCCTAGGTCCTTCCTGTTTAATCCCCGGTGCACCACTCAGACCCATTTAGATAGTGTAAACAGCAAGAAATGGCTTTCCACTGGCCGCGAACATGCTTCTCAGTTCATGGAATAAGACTATACAGCCTCAGACACACACCCTCACTTAGCTGTGCTTAGCTAAGCACAAACCTGACCAACAGAGCTCCACTGTGCTTACAGCAAGCATGACACACCCCTTTTTTCATGTTAGTTGCTCCTCCTCTCTAGATGGTGGTGTTAGAGCACATACATGGTTAGGTGCAGTGACACTTAGAAGAAATTTGTGATTCAGTATAAGTCCCCTCATTAACATACCCCACTGCCTTAATCCCTAGTTACTGCACTACACATGAGCCTTCCCCCTTAGCAACCACTGTTCCCTGCCATTGTTTACTTTCTGCATGGCATTGACTATAATGGCAGAATGCAGTTTTCCATAATACTCATGTTTTCCCCCTTTTGTTTTTTTATTTTCTGTTCCCTTCCGTTCATGTGCCACTTCTCACACATTCAATGGCTGAGATTGGCCAACAAAAATAAAAGTTTATTTTTTATTCATATAGAGTGGTCTTGCATGCCAATGGCCATATATTTGGTCATTGGCATGTATAGCTGCTGTAATACATTCTTTATAGAGAGCTGACATGCCTCCATTGTGTTTTTTGCAGAAATGTATTCAGTTAGTAACCAAATACATTTCTGCATCTAACACTGTTCCTGCACAGAGGTTGGCGAATTGCTAATTCACCTCATTTGCATGTTTTCCACCAGCAAATGAGGTGATTAGCATCTTGCACAGGTTTCCATGCAGGAACAGTGTTTGAGTGCTCATGCACGTCAAAACAGCATGTACCTGGATAGCGAGGCGGCCCTTTTCCGTGCAGGAGTGGCTACACTGTTCCTGCATGGAAAATATTTGTTTGTGAATCCTGGGGGCTAAATGGATAGAAGAAGTAAAAGAAAGAATAAGAAGTTTAAAGGTAGAGGATATGAAATGGGGTGAAGTAACAGCTAGAGAGATTGAAACAATGTTAAGAAAAGCCTCTAATTGGAAAATCCCAGGCCCGGATGCAGTACCTAACTTCTGGTTAAAAGTATTAACATCTTTGCCCAGAGATTCAGCCATGAGTAAGAACTATTTATATGCACACCCAGAACAGACACCAACCTGGCTAACAACAGGAAATACAATGCTGCTACTTAAGCCTGAACCTGCAAGCTACCCTAAAAGTTATAGATCAATAATTTGCCTTGCAACAACGTATAAACTATACACGTGAATTGATGAGTTTATAGTCATTTAGAAGAAAACTCAATTACGGCAGTAGAACAAAAGTGTAATAAAAGAAAGTTGTATGGAACAAAGGATCATTTGTTGTTAAATAAAGTCATAGTGGAGAACAGTAAAAAGGGGAAGAATCTAAGTATGGCATGGCTTGACTACAAATAAAGCATTTGATAGCATCCCTCATTCATGGATAAAAGAGTGCTTAAAAATGTATAAGATACACCCCACACTGATAGATTACATTACAGTAACCATGAAACAGTGGCAGACCACTTTGCAATTAAGCCATGATAAAGGACAAATTTTTATCCCAGGGATAAAAATTCAAAGAGCGGTATTCCAGGGTGACTCTCTGTCACCATTACTATTCTGCCTTGCCCTTAATCCATTAAGCTGTTTACTCCACAGCTTAGGCCATGGCTATAATCTGGCTCCTAGAAAACAACAAAGTGTAAAGACTTTTCACCATGTCTTTGTCGATGATTTAAAGCTAAATAGCTGACCAAGCAATAAAATATTCATTCAAGCATGCATGTACAATGGAAGTTTTTTCTTTTAAATACTAATGGAAAGCTGCATTTTATTGCTTTTATGGCTTTTTTCTTCCTGACTTCAAACTTGTGTGACATAATTATATATAAGCATCATAGAAAAAAAAAGCATTGGAAACAGTTATTGCAAGAAATGTCCATTTAATCCAAAATGAAGTAGCCAAGTAACTGTTACATGAAACAAAATTCCATTCCAGCACCAGAGTAGGAATGCACTGCTTGTACAAAGAAAAAGAAAACAGGTTAAGTAGCAGCATACTAAAATCTTGTGCAAGGTAAACATTCCAAATCTTACAGAAAAAAAACATCACAGGTAACAATAGATGTCCTTCCATATCACTGTTGCAGTATTTTTTACCAATGGGATCTCCTGCCAAGGATAGCCGAACATCTGGCCAGTGTACCAGTCCTTTTACACTGTGCTGATGGTATAATTACAAGACTGAAACATGCATGTCCACAGTTAGTGGAGTTTGGTTTTATTGGCCTGAATTTGTCCATTAATCGACTTAAAAATAAATGTCATGGGCATTCAGAACCGTCATATAGCTGAAACACCTGGTGTCCTTAAGGGATCATTTGCATATATCCCATAATCCTTTTTACAAGAGGTTTCAAGGAATCACACAGTGCAAACACTAGCTTGGTTAGATTTTTCTGGTTGCATTTTCCAAGTCTGTGAGAATTAGAAAAGATATTATGAGCTCCTACAGATAGTCTCCTAACCCCTTTGATGTTCCTCCTGTTCTGCTTGTCTTTCTGGATACTTTCTCAGCAATGTCTGTAGCACCTGATTCTAAGCCGCCTACACTCAAGAAGCCAGATATATTCTGTAAAGTGCCTGAGAAGTGCAAATTTCTTTATTATGCCCTTCTGCTAACCCTTCTGTAGTGTCAGTTATTGACACGCTGTCCCAAGTTATTGCCCTTTACCAAGCTGTTGCCTTCTGATAAGGATAGTAGGGCTTTGGAAAGTCTGGGAAAAAAGTTTACACTGCTGCTGCTTTATCCTTTTAGGGCCATCAACTACCAAACTCATATGACCAGTTATGTTTTGGCCCTCCTTTATCATGTTTCTGAGGTGGGTTCTGACTTTCCTGACTCTGAGTGGAAAGCTTTGTCACTTTCCCCACTGGCTGCTCCTTATGAAGTTGGCTGGCACGAAATCAAATGTAGCTATAATGCAGCTGATGTCTCTTCCAGGGCTGCTGCATTTGGTTCAGTTAAGATACATTATTCTTGGCTTTGTCTTCAGGCTTTGCATGATAACATTAAGGCCAAACTCTTGGATGCTTATTTGGATAATAAAAATCTTTTTTGAATCTTCTGCAGTTGAACTTTTCAGCAAAGATAAGGTCTTGCAGGAGCTGAAACGTATTTTGTTTCTCCAGTTCCCAATTTTCAGAGGAATTATCCCTCTAAACATTTGAACAACAGCAACCACCAAACAAATTATCCCTCTAAGTCTGCTTTTATTTGCATGCATTCTTGCCTTCCTAAGGGTAAGAAGGGTTTTAGGTGTGTGCTTTCTGCTAAGTCTACTCAGACTCCTGCCTTCCAGAAACCACCTTTCCAGGATAAGCAGGGTTCTGTTTGACAGTTTGCTTCCTCCTGCCCTCAGCCAGGTTTTCTTGTCCCTCCAAATCTGCCCATCTCTTCTAAATTGGCTTCAGGTCATTTCAAACTTTTGGGTTCTGTCCATTATCTGTCAGGGATATTTCATGGTTTGGAAGTCCCTTCCTCCCTTTTCAGGCATATCTCAACCTCCTTAGAAACAGGCCTCTCCTTTTCCAGTGGTTCTTCACACTTTTGGTTCAAGGCACCATTCATGCCATGCCTTCTGCCCAAGTAGGAAAGGGAGTTTACTCTGGAATGTTTCTAGTCCCATTAAAGGAGGGCACTTAGACACGTTATTTCCTCCTTTTTCCCCAGGTCTTTCTGGATCTCAAGGATGCATACCTTCATATCAACATCCATCCTCTCTTCAGGAAATGTTTATGTTTTTTTTATTCCTTGCATTTTCAGTTATCTGCTTAGCCCTTTGGCCTCTCTACTGTCCCAAAGGTATTCACCAAATACCTCACTCCTTTCATAGCTTTTTTCAGGGTTTGAGGCATTCAGATCTTTCCCTGTCTAAACTATCTGCTTATTTAAGCTTCTTTCCTAGTCTTTTCTACTCTGCTGTAGGATCTCCAGTTTACTACTTCCCTCTTAGTCTGCAGTTTACCACAAGCTTCTATAAATCAGTACTACATCCTTCCCAAGACTATATTTTCCTTGGCTGCAGGCTTCAGACAGTTCCCATGCTGGCATCACTGCCTGCCCCCAAGGCTCTGTTTCTAATTTTTCCAAACCCTGCTTCCTCTGGTGACTGGCTTTAGTTTTGGCTCTTCAAGCTTTTCACTCCCTGTTTTATCCTGGGCTCCTCAAAGTTTTCACAGACAATACCACAATGTCCTGGTATGTCAACTAACAAGGGGGTACAAGGTTTTATCTTTGCTGACTAGTTCTTCTGGTCTGAGATGTAACTATCCACTATCAAGTGATGCAGTTTACATTCCCTTGGAGCACAATCTAGTGGCAGACTCCTTCAGCAAGTCCAGCACACAAGCTCACAAATGGATGCTTCACAGATTTGTTCCTGGACATTGTCCATCAGTGAGGTATTCCTCAGTTAGATTTTTTGCCTTCTCTCTAAACAGGCAACTTACTCTATTCTGGCTTGAAAAGTGGACCCCCTGTCTATTCCTTGGAAGGGGGCTATTCTGTATGCTTTTCCTCCAGTTCCACTGTTACCATAACTCTTGCACAAGATCAGGCAGGATTCACAGAATTTTGTTAGTGACTCCCTTTTGGCCCAGACAGCATTGGTTCTTCCTTTCTTTCTCACTTGGCCAAGGACAGTCACTGCAAGTTACCTCACTGGGTGGATCTTCACACTATGCAAGGGTCTGTTATCCATCCTCACTTGTACAGCCTTCAACTGATACTGTGGATGATAGGGTTTCAAACCCTTTTAGGCACTAGTTTTCTGAGGACATGCTTCAGGTTCTGCAGGAGGCCAGGAAATCATATATGTCCAAATAGATGTGATTTTTCAGTCTGGTGATTCTTATCATCAGGATCCTCTATCTGTGGTGGTTACGCTAGTTCTTATTTCTGTCATCCGCTCCATGCTGGGTTGGCATATTCTTTAGTTAAAGCCCTACTTTCAGCCATTTCTGCTTGTCTGCCCTTGACCTCTTCTCTGGCCTCTAGATTTGAGGTCAGATAATTTATTAAAGGTGTCTTTTATATCAGCCCCCCCCCCCCAGGAAGCATATTGTTCCTTCCTTGGACCTCAGTTTTGTCCTTAAAAAAGTGACTCAGTCTCCTTTGAGCCTGCTTCTTCAGCTTCCTTGCAACTTTGTACTTGGAAGACTGTTCTTTTGTCTCTCACTTCAGCCAAGAGGCTGTCTGAACTTCAGGCTCTTATGGCTATTGCTCCTTTCTAATTTTTTCAAAGACAGGGTGTCTCTTTGTACTAATCCTTTTATGCCCAAGGTGGTTAATGAGGTGTCACAAAATAAGTACTCATCATCCTTTTTTCCTTCTCCACAGACTGCCAGACAGAAAGTTCTTCACAACTTGGATTTGCATAGACAGCTCAGATATTTGGATAAAACTTAAATTCTTTACAGATCTGAGCAGCTTTTCTTTTCTTTTCATCCTAGGACTTTGGGTTTTGCTGTTTCGTAAGCACACGGACTCCTTCTGGATTTCAAAGGCCATTTCTTTGTTTTCATGGGAGATGTCTTCATTGGTAACAACACATTCTACTAGGGTAGTTGCCTACGCGGTGCTTTTTTCAAGGGCTTGAATGCTTATTCTGTACTTAAGGCTGCTACGTGTCTGTTCATTCATTCACTAAGCATTACAAGTTGGATGTTATTTCCAGGGCTGTGGCATTTTATGCCTGGGCTACCCTGCATGGGATTGTACAGAGCTCTTCTGCACCTTCCTCCTGAGCTCTTATACTCTCCCTTTGGTAAAAAAGTACTGTTACAGTAAAGAGAAGGATATCTACTGTTACCATAAGATTTTACACACCTGTACTGTTGCAATAAATGTCTTATCCTCCTAGGCTGAATTTTTTCCCTGTTATTGACAGTTACCTGGCTACTTCATGTTAGAGAGATATTTCCTGCAACCTTCCATTTCCTGTGCTGACTTTGAGACATCTGGAATGTTTACTTTTCATGTCATATATCCTTCAACTTGTGCCTTGTTTACAATAATTATATACAAATTTGCTTCTTCCTTAGTAATTGTAGAAATCTGCATTTCAGCTGCAATATTTATGCAATTTTCCCTATCCTCACTTTTTCTCTTTACAGAGAAAATGTTTGACTTTTAGGCCACTGAAAACATTATTCACATAAAATATTGCTTTACATCTACGCTAACATTCCGAAACAATGGGAGAAAAATATAGTGACGTGAAACCAGTTTGGAAAACAATTTTTCTACCCTGTTCCCCACATCTACTTTTTTTGCTGGTAACTAAGTACCAAAATGGAGACTGACTTGGGAGCTGACATGTCTATTTCTAAGAGACTGTTTCAGCCCACATTTCTCATAGACATTTATTACATGCAACTGCAGTTAAAATGTATACTAGATTACTAGATTTTTTGTGGCTTCAGTCTGCTACGGAAACTGAAAGAACAGCTCACATTTGTTTTGGGGAAAGGGAAGAACAGGGTTAGAGAAGTTTAAATATAGAATTCTTTTTTGCTGTTTAAATATGGCCAAATATTGACATTTATTATTTATTTACATTTGATTACCAAGAAAGTCCGACTGGATAGAAGCCCATATTCAGCAGAGGCCACGGGAGAAAAGCCCCAAATTATTACAAAACATTTTCAGAATGATTTTACAATCTTTGGAAATAAAACAAAAACATTTGCAGTTTAAATAATAACAAATTAGACATAATATAAAAACATTGGTTAAAAATCAATACAAGTTATGACAATCACTTTTTAACATTTCGAGATTTTAGTGTTTAGGGAATTAAAGGAAAATGTGAAGTGAAGGAAAAACAAGCTTATGGGGGGGGGGGTTAATAAAGCCTACATGAACTTATTTGCCATGTAGGCATAGTGTCACGGTGCTTACAAGGAAGTAAGCAGATGTGCGATCCAGGAAAGGGAGCCAAGAGGTGTGCACGAGCTTGCGAACATGGAAGTGTCTGTGGCATGCAAATCACCACATAGGTGAAATGTATGCACATGAGGCAGGTAGAAGAATTCAGAAAGCAGATAGGCAGCTGTGCAGACCCCGTGTTGGTGTCCATAATGTACATGAAAAAATTCCATGTACAGGATGTAAAACTGACACCAGGGGCTGTACAAATGTAGATACAGTGGCAGAAATAGTATAGATGATACAGATATGTGCAAAAGTAACCACTGTGTGTCTAAAACTGTATGAAAAATAATGTAATTTTTTTTTTAATACCCTGGATATGTTTGTGTGGTACACAATGTGCAAACATACCGTTATGGAAAAAAAATATTGTAAAAACAAGAATTTGTGAGTATGGAACAGTAATGCATTAGAGGATGCTGTGTGGAGTATGTACAATGTAGGACTGCTGTGGTTGCTAATGAGACAGAACCTGAATCCATGTAGCTAGCAGGTACTGTGCACAGATCTGTATGCCAATGAGCTGGGGTTACTGAATAGCAGAAATGGGTATCTGTGTCCGCAGATCCCATCAGTGTAGGCACAGAACCATGTTGGTGTCCACAGAAGAGATAACTGACATCAAAAGGGGGTGTGTCCGCAAATCATTAGGCTCATTGGAGCTGAGTGGCACCTGTTTGTGTGGCATGCCGCTCTGCTCAGCAGGGGGTGTGTCTGGTGACTGCAAAGCTTTGTTTTCCTTAGGGGAGCATGTTTCAGTGGGTTTGAGCATGCTTGCATGGTGCACAGCCCTGCTGAGCATGCTCTACCATGGGGGCATGTCTGTTCACTGTTAAGCTTTGTTTATCTCTGCAGCATGAATTTATGTGGCACACCACAGGGCTCAGCAAGGAAGGCTGTCAAAAAAAATTGGCTGAGATAGCCAATGATATATTAATTACAGATGAGCCCTGTTTCACTTAAACTAGGGCTATTAAACCAACCCCTTAATGATGTACTTGTCAGGTGGAATGCATCATAACTAGCCAGTCACACAGAGTACACCTACAACAGAGTACTATAAAGTATGCATACACCTTACAATCTGATTTTCCCCATACTCTGCACCACTGGAGTACACACTTTGGAATTTTAACTTACAGAACACTAGGGGCTGCTGCAGGTCTGCTACATATGCATGCGCTAGATGCTGAGGTTAATGCAGCTGCTGCTGATGCTGACCATAGGCCTAGACTGAGAAGGAGAAGAGTGTTTAGGCCCAGGGTAACCTACCAGGAGCTACAGGAGCTGGACACTGTAGAGTGCTACAAGGTGGACAGGGGCATACTACAAAAACTCAGTGAGCTCTGCCGCCCTCAACTCTCACCCAGAACCAACAGAGGGGAACACATCCCAGAAGAAACCAAGGTATGTGTAGCCCTTAATATATTAGCTACAGGTACTTTCCAAAGACCAACTGGGGACATGATGGGGGTCTCACAGGCATCTGCTTCCAGGGTACTCCACCATTTCTTGGATGCCATGCTACCACATGTCAGTGAACACATTTATCTTTCCCACACCCCTGAGGAGAGGGCCAGCAGTAAGTGACTCTTCTAGCATGTAGCACACTACCCTGAGGTACTTGGTGCCATAGATTGCACTCATGTACATATCTAGTCACCACCTGGTGAAGAGGGTAGAATCTATGTCATCCGCAAGGGGTACCACTCCATCAACTGCCAGGTTATGTGCAATGCCCAGGGCATTATCATGAATGTGTTTGCTGGCAGCCCTGGCAGTTATCACGACTCCCATATCTGGCATGCATCTCAGCTGTACCAGATGTTGCTAGGGGACACTTCCCGCATGGCCATTTACTTGGGGATGCTGGCTGAGTACTGACTGTGAATGACGACACCCATCAGAAATGCACACCCACCCACCGAAGAATGCCATAATGAGGCACACGCAAAAACCAGGAACATCATAGAGCGTGTGTTTGGCCTGTTGAAGTCATGGTTCTGGTGCCTTGATATAGCTGGTTGGGCCTTGCAGTACTCTCCAGCCACATGTGCACAGACATTCACAGTATGTGCATTGCTACACAATATGATCCTGTGGAAACAGCTGCAGCAGGATCAGCAACAGCTGGTTAGAAAATTCAGCTATCTTGTTGATAGTGTGAGGAAGGGAACCTCTCTGTTTGGCAGCCGGTGTGGCTAAATTGGCCACAGGCAGTAGCAGTTGTGATGGTGCTGATGGTTCAAATCTGGCAGCATCCAACATCTTTTGCATGTGAGGTACTCATATGCAGGAAGTCCCACAGACTGTCATAACCCCTCAGTCTGTTACTGCAAGAAAGCTGGACAAAGCCAGAGTGAATGGGGGCACAAAAGGCCATACCTACAGACAGACATTATACATGCTCTGAGTAACCTAGCAGGTGGCTAGTTAAACAGCAGGCTGCAACAGGTCAGATTAGCTGCAGGATGTAAAGGCCATCAGTTTAATGTGTCAGTAGGTACAACAAGTCAGTGACTGATGTACAGTATAGCACTGGGAAACCACAAATGTATGAGGAACACAGCAGAGATTTGAGGCGAAATGCTGGACATTCTGCAAAAACATATACAGGGAGAGGTATGCAGACTGTCACCTTGTGTGTGGTGTTTTACCATGTACCTTACTTGCATAGGTTCATAGGTTCATAGGTAGGTACTAGGTTATCTGCCAGAAGGCATTTATAAGCCTAGCCGGAATGTGTTGGCTTTCACCACCCCCTTAGATTAGTTCCCTGTGCCTCTGTCCAGCAAAGCCATTGAAGTGATCCCTGGGGTAAACTTTCTGTTTCCCATCCACTCATCAAGGTTTCTCTTGAAGTGGGTTAGAGAGGAGCTATGCCTAATGTAGACTGGAATCTTGTTCCAGAGCATAGGAAGTCTCTGGGACAGGAATCTATCCCTCCAGCATGTCCTATTTATTGTTGTGGTGAGGTTCAGATCCCTGGGGCATGTGGCTCTAGGGGATATGGTTTTCTTTAGATGGAGCATGTCCATCAATTCTGGGTTGGACATGGCCTTGTATGTCAGGCAGAGATCACCTTTGAGTAGGCAGTATGCAACCGAGTACAGCTGGAGTTTCTTCAGTCGAGCTGCATAAGGCATCTGCTTGAGGCCAGTGATCCTCTTGGTGAGGTACTTCTGAGGTCTTTCCAGTTGCTGCATGTGTCTTGTAAGGTACATCCCAAATGGGGCATTGTACTCTATGATGGATCTGATGAGTGATGCATAGAGGGGCTGAATGACCTCTTTCGATCTGGATGCAAACCCTTTTGTGATTAGGTGGGCTACATAGAGGTTACTATCTACTTGGGTCCTCAGATTCCTTATTACGTCTTCCGTATTTAGGGGGCTGCCACCTATGTGGTAGTTTGTGGGTACTTTGTTTTTTCCAAAGGGGATGACTATGCACTTTTTGGCATTTAGCTTGAGGCCATGGTTTTGACACCAGATATTTGTCTCAGTGAGACCCTTTTGGTGGATGCCTGTGTCAGCCAGAGATTCAGTTATAGCCCCTAGTTTGCAGTCGTTTGTGAACTTGGTCAGCCATAGTCCTCCTGTGCTTGCCTGTACCTCTGAGAAGTATATGCCGAATAGGAGGGGTCCTAGGACTGAGCCCTGGGGAACCCCACTTGTAACCGGTTTAGAGTCAGACTTAGCTCCTGCAACTCTTACCATGTGGGTTCTGTTCGTGAGCCAGTTGGCAACCCATCTCGTGATGTAGGGGTTTATGTTCAGGCTGGTGAGTTTGTCTATAATACCTGAGTGGGGAATGGTGTCGAAGGTCTTTGTGAGGTCTTGGTAGGTTGTGTGGACCACCTTTCCCTCATCTATAGCCTTGAATACTGTCTCAAAGAAGTCCACCAGGTTTAAGAGGCATGATCTGCCCTTAACAAAGCCGAACTGGGTAGAGTCCAGTGTTTGGAGGTTCCCAATGTCTCTGTTAATGAGCTCCATGATGGTGTGCTCCATAGATTTGCAATGTCCTGATCATACCTCTCAATCTCTTATAGCAGGAAATGTGGCCAAATAAAGTGAATAAAAG
Source organism: Protopterus annectens (assembly GCF_019279795.1). Classification (NCBI taxonomy): domain Eukaryota; kingdom Metazoa; phylum Chordata; order Ceratodontiformes; family Protopteridae; genus Protopterus; species Protopterus annectens. The sequence continues at coordinate 1,290,570,169 of NC_056733.1, read as the reverse complement.
TGTGACCAAGGCCCACAACGTGGGACAGGTTTAAAATAATTGCTCCCACAAATGTAGAATGTTGATAGAATCACAGGTTGTGCATTCACATGACTCTCCTGCTGTGCATGGAGTCTGAAACTCATATTTCTGTTAGTATTAATTTACTTCAATCTTGACTGATTTGCCACTAATTTACCAGAAAACAACAGTGGTTATGTAAAACGGGCCACAAATATGCGGCAAGAGTCTGAACAGTCTGTGAAGCTCTCTACAGTTTTGAAGTTTGTCACATATTAAGGTCAGCAAACAACCGGGAAATGCCTTGGACAACATTAGGCAATTGCACTACTGTGGTAACAGGTGCAGCAGTCAATGGCCTGCAGCACACAATGATCCTGGACTGGAGTACAGGTAGCTTTGGCCTGGAGTCACCTTGTAAGTACTGACAATCACACTGGGCATGCTGGCAGTGGTGCATGTGGTAAGTATTGCAAGCTGTAGTGTGTAGTACAAAATAGGTAGGTGTTCTCATCTCACATCAGCCAACTCGGTGTGTCTGTGTATTCATCTGCAGCACTACATACATGCCCATATGGGCCATCTCCATGCAATGATTATGCATTTTATGGGCCTAAGACCAGCTGCTGGCCTCTAAATGCCCTCCTCTACAAGGCCTGCTGATGTCATCTACCTTAAGAGTACTAGCTGCGAGTTCAACATCAGATAAACTACATGGCACATGCAATAAATACTGCAAGCTATAGTATGTAATAGTAGATAGATAAGGTTGCTAGTCTCACACCAGCCAACTCTGTGTGTGTGTGTCCATGTATGTGGGTACAGATGTATCACTATAGACATGCCCATATGGGTTACTTCTATGCAATGGTTATGCATTTTACATACCTGACAAGCTCCTGGTCCTATATTGCCCTCATCTATATAGGCATAACTGCTGTCTGCCACCATCTAGGTTCGTACATTCAGAAAACCCAGGTGACAAGTATTAAGGGTAGCAGACCTTATCACCAAGTATGAATGCATAATTACGCTGGCTGCCCCCATTGTCCCAGACATGCCCTTCTACAAATATGGACCTAGGGAACCATGCATTAATACTGCCATAACTTGTTGATGTCATATTTCTACTGTGCTGCCATGCTATCCTGTGCCACTGTACTGCTGCCATGTTTCCATAGAATAACCACTTAACCCCCTGGAACAGAAATATACACAGGTCAGTGATACACATGTCACTCTGTTACACTACTGCCAGTGTAACACCATGCAGCTAAGATACACCAAAGGTTTGCTGTGCAGTCATGACACATGCCAGTACACAGTACCTGTCATGGTCTACAACACCTGCTATGACATAACAGTACTGCACTACACAAGTGCATTGAAAGGGATGTAGTCACCCTGTGCATCAGACACATATTTGCATGTTTCTGTATCGATGGCACGGATGGCAGGGATCTGGCACAGGTATCATCACATGCACAGGATGTGGCATGGGGGTGCCAGAGACCTAGGTTGTGCCATACAGTTGACAGCATATGTGTGACTCAGGAAGGGGTTCTAGTTAGATGGGCCATGGAGAGATACCATGTGTGTCTGTTCGTGACCTGCATGTAACAGTGCTGTTTGAAGGTGTGTGTGTACACAGTGAAGTCCAGTGCTAGCTCTACACATGTGTATGTTGGACAGCTGTGGACCATACTTGGCAGATTGAACAGTTCACTGGTTCTAGCTATGAAGACGGGAACTTGCTCTGTCAGGAGTGGCACTGGCACCACCATGCCCAAGGTCAGATGCAGTGCAAGTAGCTGATGGAGACTGCTGTCTGCTGGGTTCCTGTCCCCCAAGGGACCACCCAGGACCACGTGTCCATGGCCTGCCATGTCATGGTGTGGACGGCACACTTCCCTCTGTAGCACTGGAGGTACTTCCACTATGGGACCATGACTGCGCACAGGCACGTGGACCTTCAGCAGATGATGTTGCTGACCTACGTCCATGTGCCCGATGCTCTACTCCAACCAGATGTTCCAGCATAGAAAATGTGCAGGTAAAGATGGACACTGTCTCAGCCAACTTCAGTCCACTACATCAGTGAAATGATCCATGGCATCACCAATGCGGTAGAGGCAGTCATGGATGTCAGACTATGCTGCATTCATAACCCTGAGCATCCATCTAGTGTTGCATTCGGTATGTGCCTGTGCCTCTATGATGGCCTGAAACATCTGGCAAGTGACCGGCGATGTGACACCTGTGACAGGAAGTGGATGGATAGCAGTCCTCCATTGAGCACCCCTGCCACTCTGCCTGTGTGGGACCTCACCAGCTGTCTGGCTATGGCCAGTGTCCACACTCATTGATGTCATAGTTGTCACACTGTCTGGTTTAATGTCGCCACCATCTGACTGTCCAATATCTGTGGCCTCTGGAGACTGAGTATGTGTGGGGATGCTGACTGTGTGTAGGGACAATGGAGATGGAAGAGGAATGTCAACCTCTGGAACAGATTCATCCCCCGACAACCCCACCTGTGCCTCACTATGGCCACCATCATCATCAGAGTCCGATGGGACACTTACAGCTGGATGTGAGAGGGACGGACTCCAACAACCCATTTACCTGTAAGGAGGACAACAAAATCAGTACATTATTACCCGCACTATTATGTATGGTAATCCACACAGACTCATACAGATGAGGAGCCATGACTACATTACCATCTTCGCATCACTGATGTCATGCACAACACACAACATATACAGACAAGACATGCCCTTTATAACATGCACTTTAGCTACATACAGTGAATGTTGCCAGTTCAATATACCTGTGAGGTACACAGTATGACAGTTTATGTGATAGAATGACACATAATACCCAGTACACCTATCCTGAGAATAATATGCCTGCTCTAGTATCACTGCAGCAGGTATGTACCATCTCCCTATAGTGTGTGAACAGGCATATTGGAGTAATTGCCTACTGGATAGCAATCTGCATACTTGTTCATGACTATAAGTGCAAACATGTTAATGTTTGTACAAATACACAGCTGTGCTTACCCATTGTATGCACTGTAGTTAACTGCTCTGAAATGGAACATACAACTATTCTACTCTGGCTAAGCATAACAGTTGTGCTTCTGTAAAATGGCAGTCCTTAACATTCTTAGGGTATATATAATCTGTAAAAGAACAGTATCACACTTACCAGGTGCAGGACCACAGACTCTGGCCACACCTGATGAACCTATGAAAAGGTGAGGGAGAGGAATTGTCATCAATACCAAATGTTGCCATGTTAGAAGGTAATATTTGCATATATCGACATGTACAGTAGCTAATGTAATACTGCTTACATTGCTGACATTCTGAGTGTGTGCACAACTGTGCATTAAAACAAACCCTGCCCAATGCTGATAAACCTGGCACCCATGTACTGGTATGCAGAGCCTGCCACAATGACTGACACTATTACACTGGTGAACAAAGTAAGCGTACCTATATGCTCCTCTGATGTGGACGCTGTGGCACCCACCTCCAGGATGTATGGGGTGATGGATGCCTGGGAACTAATGGTTCATTCCAGGTTTGTCAGGAATTCCTCTGCAGCTGAGAGTGGTTGTTCTGTTGTAGGACCTCTACCAGTGGCAGCATGATCCCAGGCCACAACAGCTGCCCTTTGATGTGCAGCATTGACCATGACTGTGGCTTGTTGTTGGACCTGCTTGTAGGTCCAGTCCTGTGGGCCAATTTGGTTAACCACCCTGACAATGGTAACCCCACAATGCCACATGATGGTCACAATGTTGGCGATCCCTAGATAGCAAAATGTGATGATGCAGTCTGAGGCCATCCAGGATAACAGTATTCTCTGCAGTTTTGAATGGTGCATGCCTCCTGCAATACATAATTCCTGAAAGACAACAAGAGGGGAACACATTACAGGAGCAGATACACAGACATTCACTATGTACAGACCCTACCTAACCAATACAGCCTGCACTCTCCACCACTCCCTCACACATCATACCCAACAGTCTATCAACACACAACATGCGTGGCTATCACCAAGATACTAACAATACTGGGTATGTCCCTGTGTGCTGTGACAGATCCTGCTGTATATCTCTACAGCCATCACTGCAGTCTACCGTGGTGTATTCCCTACAGGCAAGGTCCCACTAATATGTCATACAGCCACTGTCAGACAAATAGATGTGTATTACAGTAGCTATACGGGGACAGTCCAGCAACACCAGTGTGCCACAACAACAGACAGCAATGCAAACCTGCTGTACTATATGTTCCCTGTAGGCATCCTACCTCTCCACTACACAGATTATTGCAGAATGTGAACATGTGCCTCATAGATGTGGTCCTTTTGGCATAAACATGGATGTCTGACAAATGGTTAATCATTCACTGATGGCTGTTGTCAGACAGTGGAGAATCTGGCTATCACAGTCCAGACCCCTCAGAAAACACTTATGCTACAGTAATATCTGTGAGTCTATTCATAGTCTTACTTTGTATGGCCAAAATGTATTCTCTCTTGCTGTGTTTGGGCCAGTTTCCCCTGATTAATTATGGCTATGACCTGAATCCCTACTGGAGGAGGTTGAAAGGTATGTTAGCCATAGCTGTCAACCAATGAGGGATGACTGTCAACAAAACAGTGACCTAGCCAGTGTACATCAGGGATAGTCAGTGACACCTTTACAATGTCAGAACTAGTTATGTGTGGCATTGACAGACTGAGAGGATATGAGTTACATTACATCATTTGATGTTACAGGAGTGTAAATCCTCAGATTTAACAAGCTTTCCTACAACAGCCAACCATTGTAAGAGGGTGTAACAGAGTCAGAGCTGGGATTTGACTTAAAACAGGGACAGTTGAGAGGCATGCCTGTAGCTGTTGGACAGCAGAGTATAACCAACATATTAATACCATATATGTACGACAGGCCTACTGTTGTACTCCCTATTCCCCATACCTTCATCCTTCTATCTGCATCCCATTATATGGGGACATCTATTACATACCTGGTAGAGTGAGGTAATCCTTTTTTGAAGTGTTCCTCTGCAAATAGCTTGCAAATCCATTGTCTGTGTGAGCAAAACAACATACAAACCTGTTCCCCATAGGTAGTTGCTGGTCGTTTGTAGGTAATGCTCATTATCAGGTAATTACCTGTGCACCAATCTGTGTCTCAGACTTGCTATTTCCATCCAAAATAGCTTAGTTGCACTTTAATTAGCCAATGACATGGCACCACATTGCAATATTTAAGGCCTTCATGTTGGCCTAGACCATTTTCTTAGTTTTGAGATGGACATTAGTGAGGTATGGAGACTACAGCATCACAGAGTGTAGGTACAAATACTGCCCAGTGTTGTGATTTGTGAAGTATGTCCACAGTTATGCCAGATATGTTTGGCCAGTGTACCATGACATTGTGATTAAGTGGCGGGTCATGGTTAAACATTGTGGGTTGAGATCAGTAAGAAGAGAGAGAGATGCGTGAGTGTCACACTTCATACCCATCAGAATATGCATGCTAATGCAGTAGGTGTCATTCTATCAGCTCACTACCTTTGTAGGGGCAAACTGTTAAACATGTCCCTATCACTGGACCTTTTCCCCTCCCTTTGTATGTTTTTTGTCCAGATCCGTAGTTTTAGGGGGTTGTGTGATATGGTAGGCCTGTAGCAGCTAGCTTAGCATACAGCTGTGTATGCTTCAGGCTGCAACTGCTGCTGCAGCCTAGGACACATAGGGGGGGGGGGGTGTGAACACTTTGGAGGTCAGCAAGCTGTACATGTAATTGTGGCAGTAATGTCAGCCCTGTCATTACAGCAGAGCCAGGGTAGGGGTAACCTTTACAGTCCAATTGAGGCATGTGCTTAAGGTATATCTGTTATGCAACAGAGCCAATAACAGTAGTAGACAACATAAAGTTATGCTATACGAATATGTGCAGTGTGCCCCTACCTGCAGGCCATGGACTTTTAAAACTGGGTAGCAGATAATTAAGTGGCAGTAACCTATGGGGATTAAAAGTGCAATACTCAGTCATTACTTGCTGTTTTCACAACAATGTAATTGACATGCAACACACTGGATTCAAACCCAGGACTGTGTGTGGCAAAATGTTCTGTATGCAAGGCATTTAACAGACTGAGCTACTAATTCAGTGCTGGCCCAGGTGTAGTTGCCAGATATGTGTGCAGACATACTTGTGAAACACATTGTCTGCATCCGTCTGTATGTGCATGCCTGTCAAAGGCAGTTGTTCTGCAGCAGGGTCCCAGCTTAACATATGTACTGTGCCATGGATGCATTAGCAGGTGTGTTTAAAGATGTTGCAGGTAAAAGGGAAGATGTACCTGCTGTCTCAGGCCTCACATACTGCCATTATTATTTATATGGCTGTCTACAGGTACACTCCCATTTTTTACATTAGGTTGCTTTCAGGCTGTCAATGGCAATCATTATGTATGGCTGGAAACACATGCATTGATTTAGATCTTTGTGACCTAATGGTTTAGTGCAGTAGGCTGTGGTTGACAGGGGGCCCAGGTTTGAGACTTGGCAGTGGTGACTATTTTGTACATGTGAGGAACACATATGATAATTAAGGCACATTAAAGCACTTTTAAGCAGGTCTTGACTGGGTTTGCGCGGCATGTCATATCACAGCACACCACTTAGCTGCACGCAAACACTCAATAAAAATTAAAAAATAAAAGAAAAATGGGGTGATAGGACATTGGTGAAATGGGGGGAAGCAGGGGATAAACATCTAAAAGGCAGGTAGGGATGTGCAGGAAGGGTGTAGGAAAGAACCATAGCTTTCCATTTCTTGTACAGCAACAGATGTGCATTTTGACAGATTTTGTGGATGAATTTGGACTCTCAAACCCCAGAGAGCAGGATGAGGACAACATAAATGTGTTGTCAAGCCAATTGAATCAAATTAGTTGTGTCCAGTGGATACATGTACAAAATGGAGAGCTATGTATGGGGCAATATATTTTTTTGTGCGACAGGTGCCCATTTTTTTTTGTAAGGAGAGAGGTGAATGTTGGGGAAGGGATGTAGGTATGTGTGGGGAGGTAAGCTGGACAGGAGAGGATGCAATTGCAGACAGACAAGACAGCAGACAGTGGAGGTGTGTGATACATGAGGGGGCGTAAACACCTTGGATGGAGAGGATGTTGTGGAATCTGAGAAGCATGTGCCTCCAGATGGCAGCAGCATGACTGAAGTCCCCATTCATGGGTAGTAAACAGTGCTCCTTCACTGCCCCGAAGACGACTGTGCTGGAGGCTGGAGTCCAGGGCCAGAAGACCCCACCAGGTTTTTTACTCTGCCCTCAATCCACCTCAGGCATCGTTCACAGCTCCTATGAACTATCCTGCACACCATAGCCAGTAGTTGATCTTGGGTGACTGGTAGCCCTCCTTCACCACTCCCAGGGTCGAGGATGGGCCCCGTCCCCTAAGCTGATTCCACCCGAAGGTGGTGCAGGGCCAGCAGTGGGGGCACCACTGGTTAGGGTCCCAGACATGCTGTTACCAGGTGCCACAGCCGGCTGAGGTAGAGTAGGCAGATCAGCAAGAACTGGCCTACCCTGTCGTGCTGTGGTGATAGATGTATAGCAATATGTATAGGTTAGTTATGAATAACACAGTTTGTTAGTAATAACAGCATGCCAGAACATTGAAAATAATGCAATCATATTTCAATGCATATTATATGGAACACAACAATAAATAACATAACAGTCAGTATATTAACAGCATGCCAGTAACAGTTACAGCATAAGGCCGACAACATAGGTAATTCAAAAAGATATGTTAATGTGCAACCATTATAATACATAACAATAATAAAACACATGCCCCAAAATAAAGTTTAATGTAACAACAGATGTTAATAGTAAACCATAACCAATGGATAATAATAATAAATAAATGAAGATAAGGGGTGGGGAGAGAGAGAAATAAACAGTCCATTAATTCCATTATAGTCTATTTTATGGAGAACAGTACTGCTACCTACTCTACAAGTCTGTCCTTTCTTTATGTTTGCAAGTGAACAATAGCTGCTTTAGCATGTACATACCTCTCAAGCTATCTACATGGGGCAGTATGGGCCATGCCGTAACAACTGTGAGTAGTAAACTACACAGAACACTTGCACATCAGGTGGACCTATATAACTTCCAAGGTGTATTACGGGCTGATGTAATGATACATTCCTGTTTAGATACTCGAGCTGATGCACTACTAATTACATTCCTTGACAGCGTGACACTTGAGCGACATGTATGTGTACAGTACAAAAACTATATTACTACCATGCCTTCCTTGGCAGGCATGGGGATAGAACCCAATAGCAGTGATTGCAGAGGACATCTGTATCAAATGTATTAATTGACTACAGCAACCTTTAACAGACACTCCAAGCATGCAGCCATACCAATGATTACACATTTTATTTTATTTTATTTTATTAGTATTATATGTGTTCCCTTTATTTTAAGCTGTATATTCACATACCTGGTAATGATTTTAACAGTCTGTGATATCTAAGCACACAATTATTCACCCAGACTATGGCCTAACTCACCCATTTTCCTGTAGTTCCTGTGGAGAGAAAATCTGTAATCATTTTGTGACTGCTACTGCAATATATAGTGCAAAGGGCAGTGGACTTGAATCCTGGTCTGTGTGTGGCAAAATGTACTTCATATAGAGCATTTAACAAACTGAGCTACTGAGTGACTGCTGCTTATTTCATGACTGATATTTGCCTAGAGCTCACTTTGAACCAATATATGACCTGGTAATAGTAGTACAGTTTTATAGTAGACGTCAGTAACAGTTGAACACAGAGGCATAAAATTCAAGCATGACAGAGATATTAGATATCCTATACATTACACATAGAATGCAGGTGTATTCAATATGTTGTTAGTGGGTTGAAATATCTGTGAAGACTACAAACCATATCAGATTATTGGGTTGGCTAGCTCACCCATATATATTTGCAGACAGTATATTTGCAGTCTACAGCTATTACACTGTTATACTTGCCTGCAGCACCGTACCTCAGAGGCCGAATGCATATAACTGTAATGCAATGGTTAAAACACGACAATTCTGATATACACAATATACATTGGGTGTTATTGTTATTGCTTCATGTGTAATTGCAGAACAAGTGTCATAATTAATTTCTTGTAAAACAGCTCTGAATCTACACTTATTGCATGCCTCTCTTTATTAGATATACTTTGAGGCAGAAACTGGTATTATTTTGTGTTTTTATTGCAGAACAATTGTCATAATTGATTTCATACAAAACTGCCCTAATTCCACACATATTGCATAACACAGCTTTATTGGAGGTATCTTCATGCAGTTACTGGTATAGTTTCACATTTTTATTGCACGGCAGTTGTTGCAACACAGGTGTTGCAATACAGCTGTAATTCCACAGTTATTGCAGCAGGAACTTTATTTAATTTACTTTAGCAAGATTAATGCTTTACTCTTCCCTGCTTATTGCATTAAAGTTGTGAAAAGTCACTTATTGCAGTACAGGTCTACGTACACATTCATTGCAATACAGTCTTTACTGTATATACCTAATAGCATTTAATGCTTTACTCTTTCTTGTTTATATGACTATGGACTGGAAAATACATCTGTACTCACCACATTCACAGTGCAGCCTGGCCAGGTGCCCGGCATGTACCTCAACATTCTAAGCTCTCTCCTCTGCAACTATATGTATGCTGTTATGCATACCTGTCTACCACACATTCAGATTAGTAAAACCTCCACAAAAACTGCAGCACTTCTCGACCGCCCAAAAAATGTAATTCAATAAGGATGTTACCAGACGCTAGTCACATAAATAGTTGCGCCATAAAATGTTGAAGTAGAACAAACTCCTGTTAATTGTGTACACTGTCTCAGATGAATAATCCACACAATGGTGTCTCAAACCGAACAGCCAGCTTTATTGTCGGGTAAGTTATGTATATTGCATAATATCTCTGTGCTACTTTATCTGTAGTTATTGTCATTTATATTTACATATGACACTTAATTTTAATATATTTATTTATTTTGTACACATTCAGATTAGGTATTGGTGAAACAATGATAACAGTACTTACAAATTTGTGGGGCATTCCCTGCCCAAGCATCTTGGATCCAGGTGGCCAAGAGATCCCCCTTCATATGCTTCAGGTCATAATAGTGGTGACAGACCAGCTCACCTGTGCAGGGGATACCTGTCTCATTGGTGAGTTGATGTGCCAGCCAGTCCCAGGCCTCTGCCTTGCGCTCTGAGCCCTGGAACTCACCCTGCAGCAGCCAGTCATCATGGGTTTTCACCAGGAGTCCAACCATGAGCCTGGACTTCTAAATGCCCCACCACTGCACTCAGAAGTGTGCACCCTCTCCAACGCAAGCTATAGTTAATGCACAGTTCAAACTCCAACAGAATAGGCTATAGTCCCGCCTAGTGAGCTTAATATAGCATTTTCCTTCCCTTACATGCCATTGGGCAAAATTTAAAACTGCAGTGCGTCATTTAGCACTGAGGAAACCAGTGCAGCTCAACTGAGCGGTGCTGAAACTGGCAATGCTTAGCAGTGCACAAACCAGCTAAGCACAGCTGAGTAGTGCCAAGAAGTGCCAAGCAGTGCTAAAATGTATCTTGCTTAAGCAGTGCTTAGCAAGGCTTAGCACTTCTTAGCAGAGCTTAGCTGAGTGCAGCAGATCAGGATTTAAAAATAATTAGCATAATTTGTATTTGCAAAAAGAATGCTCAATATCCCTTCTAGTTAGTCAAACCTGCACCTGCTGCACATACGGCCCTAACTCTACCCACTTGGAATGCTGCCATACATTTACATATACCTTTCAGCTACCTTTAAGTACTGCTGAGCACTGTGCCACACTGCACAAACCCACTCAGCTATGCTTAAACTTGACCTTTTCATAGATAATTAAATATATCCAGTTTCCATTTTTAGAATGCCTGGCATGTGGCACTTGCTGTGCTGTGTGCGTGCAAACCTGCTTTTTATAAAAATATATTAATTTACATTATTGGACAGTGCAGGGAGTGTGCTGCTCATCTGCAGACACAATTAGCACCACACTCCCTACACTGATTCAATAACCATGTTCCATGGATCTACCTTGGCAATGCGCCATGATTAATATGCATGGTGTGCTGGCGAGGGGGAACAGTGTACCCGGACATGGTAACAGTCTGTGTAGGTGCTACACAGTGTCTACATGGACTTTATTAAATCCTGGGGATGGTGTATTTAAAGAGAAAGTCAAGGAAGATAATTTGATAGCAGTAAAGAAGTGAAGAAGGGAGGATAAGGAAGTATAAGGAATGAAAAGGTACTTGCTTGCATTTATCGATATAGTTTAGAGCAAGAACAGAGCCAGATTTTATCTAGGAAGTCTTTCAGAGTGGTTTTGAAAGATGGGTGGGAGGGTATTGACCTGATGGATCCAGGTAATGAGTTTTAGGCCTTCATAACCTTCTACAAGTACAGGTGATGCCCAGCAGATGGGTGATGCATAAATCAGTTGCTCTCTGATTACACAGAGATGTAAACAATCATAATTTGATAGCCCAGATTCAGTAAGAGTGATAATTAGGTAATATGCACATATTTATATTTCTGCTCTCAATTATTTCAACCCATCACTTATAAATTCTTCAATATTTACTTATATGTATTCTCAAACATATGTGCACACAGGGTTTTCTAAGTTTCCAAGAAAGCTTTGCTGTCCTTAATGCACATACATTATAGGGCATATAATGCAGTAAACATAAGATGAAAACAGCTGAATTGTTAATGAAACTGGTTTAGTGCTGTTGGAGTATTTACATATGCATTTCCAGAAGCATCTAACCGGTTAATGGAATGGACTGTCATAATTGTTTTACAGGACCGTTTTCAGAAAATGAGCCTATAGCTCATAAGACTTGAATTAAGTATTTTTCAAGAGTTTGAAGTTATACAGTAGAAGTCTGGCCGCATCTGGTGGATGATAACTCAGCCTTCTGTAAGAGAGCATTTGTAATGTCTGTGGAAAATGTACTCTTTGGAAAAAAGAGTGATTACACAGAAACTGACCAACAGTAAACAGGTATCCCAGGAAATATGAAAATGAAATCCTTAGCTTGTAAGTTTTGTGGCTAGTGTGACTATGAAATGTATCTCATATGTGAAGGTGAGCCTTTTATTTTTTTTTTATTTTGAAAATGATTAAAATGCCCTTTGAATGTGAATTAGATACAGCTGTTTATAAAATCTGACTACTAAGGCATTTTTGAGATTTGAATTGGATGGAAATACCAATAAAATGGTACAAATAGATAAGGCCTATTTTAAGAGATTTTAATCTCTAATCTGTAAGAAACTGTTAGTGCTACCAATGATGTTTCTAGTCATAAGGTTAAGGGCAGTTTTGCCTTTTGGGGTTGTAAGTTGTGTAGGTTCACTTGAAATTCTGCACCATGTTTTTACCATGAGAATACTGGAGTGAGTTACAAATCTCTATGTCCAATTTAACTGTGATTCAATAAGTGTTTATGCTGCCAGCTACATTTTCTGCAGTGCGTTCTATGTCGGTAAAACCAAAGAGCACTTCAAATGTCATGTTAAATGCTCTTCTTAGGCATTTTATTAGTTGTAGCAGTCTTAAATGTTTTATTTTTGCCTGTAGATTGCCACCCTTCCAAATCTAACACTCCAGTCTTACTAATCTATTAAATGTTAAGGAATGTGTGTGACTATCTTATATGTCAATGTATTTCTGGGCCTTGATTAATATTATATATATATATATATATATATATATATATATATATATATATGTGTGTGTGTGTGTGTGTGTATATATATATACATATATATATATATGTATATATATATATATATATATATATATATATATATATATATGGGTCCTATTTGTTTGGTCAATAGTATGGTTCATCGAACCATACTTTGTCTAAATTACTTTAGCAAAAGTGTATTTTTTTGAAAATGCACTTTCACTAAAGAAAACAAACAAACAAAAAAAACATGCCGTTTGCATGTACCATTAGTTGTACATCAATGTATACAGTTGATGTATGACTAAGGAAACTCTTGTTGAGATCATAGTACAGTGGGGATAAATGAATATTCCCTTTTCCCCATTGTAGTGCAATCTCAGAGTGAGAATATTAAAGTAGGGGGGATGTGGGGGTGCAGGGGGGTTGCCCCCCTGCACAATACTGTGTAGTGTGTTATTTTTTAATGTATTTTGTTTTTATTTGTTTATTCCGCTAAAGTGCATTTTTGATGGAATGCACTTTCGTGGAAGTGAGTTCAACAAATTACGGTTCAATGAACCATACTGTTGACAAAACAATGTAGACCCATATATACATACGTATACATATATATATATATATATATATATATATATATATATATATATATATATATATATATACATATACACATATATCTATATATATATATATATATATATATATATATATATATATATATATATATGTGTGTGTGTGTGTGTGTGTTTATTATAGTTAATTGCCAGGGGGTATGGGGAGAGAGAGGTCTTACCTCCTACTAAAACTAGGGTTTTCATTTTGATCTTTTTTGAATGTGAACTGAAAATCAGTTTTATATTCATTCTTTGGAACAGTCAGTGTTTGATAAAATCATATGTATGTGTGTCTATACTGTATAGTATACGCTTTGAGCTCTCCTAACTTAATCATTTGTGTGGGATTTTAAGCTGCTCTAACTTGGTGCAGTTGACATCACACAGCGCTGCAAGTTAAGTAAGCCCATTATCTACACCATAATGTTAAGTTTCCCTGGCAGCCTTGCAGTTATGTCCCATCCCTGGGGATTGCCACATCAGACAGAAATTAGACTCCTCCCTTACTGAATGGGCAAGCTCACAAAATGGAGCGCCTTCCCAATTGTTCTGACTCCTGTTGTGTTCGACCTCCCACTCAGTCTTTGGTCATTTGTGCCAGTCAGGGCTCTTTCACTATGCCATGGTTATAGGCATACCTCTCAAGTTTACCTCATTATGAGGAATGTTCCTCACTTGGGATCTTAAAGTTCATTTTCCTCAAAGTTCCACATTGAATACGTGACAGACCCTTTCAATGTTGGCAAATTTTTAACTGATATTCATAGTAAATAGAACTAAATCATATTAATTCATTAAAAGAACTATTCTGTAAGTAAAAATATCACATTTTAACCATTTTATGAGCTCCCTAGCTGAAATTGTCAGTAAGTGTTCAGCATTTTGCCCATTTGTTCCACATTATGAGAGGTAGTGTTCCTCATTTTGCAGATGGAAGGTTGAGAGCTATGACTTATAGGGGACCGGAAGTACATTTAAGATGTAAAATTACAACCCATGCAAGATTTAGATTAAGTTGCTTGTTTGCTTTCTATAGATTCCCAACACATAGTTACAGTTAATGGTATTAGGTTTTATGTCACTATTTCTTGTTTCATTTACCAGAGTGGAAATGTCCAAGTAGTAACTCTAGACATTCACTATGAATGATCTACCAGAAGGATGTGTTAATATATTTAATGCCTGGATAGTAAAAATGCTCAGTAGAGATCTGGACATCGTTGATTGTTTTTTTTTCTTTTTTTTTCTTTTGTGGAATCGAATCATACCCAACTGAACAAATACTTGTGTTTCCTGCAGAGTTGTTCCAATATAGGGTTTTGTGAACCAGACTTGAGCAAACATGACATAAGTGCTACTTTCTCTGTACATTACTGCAACATTTACATTATCACTGTCTATAATATGCTTATGCTACAGTTTCATTTACTGAATCTTTCAGTGCACCTATTAAAATGCAAGGAATCAAGGCCAAATAGGATTTCTGGAGTGATAACTGAACAGCAGGTACATCATACAGAACTGAAGGAAGACTGCATCGTTATAGAGGGAACATTGCTCTAATGAGACAGCAACTGTTGGCACCAAAAGTTGGTTGTGCATCAGTCTTTAGAAGCCATAGATAGTGATGGTGAAAATTTATTAAATTGACCTAAATTCTTTATCCCACTCATGGCTCCCTCAAATTATCGATGGCATGATTCCCATTTATCCTTGTTGGGGTTAATATATATAATTTTCAACCATGGGATGGATAAGACCAGTCTATAACCACATGGGATAAGTTATTTCAAGCACAAAATGTGAAACAGGCTTAAAATGACCCACAAGGGCAGCTAGGCTAGTACTTGCCTATGAATCTATTAAGTATGGAGAAGGAGCCAAATATTCCACAAGTCTGTTATGCCACATTCAGTTAAATATTTCACCAAGTCTGAAGTACTTTAGCCCAATGGAATATTACAGCAATCACAAACAGCCTAAAGGCACCCTAGTATCACAATGTGGAAAAAGCTTGAGTCTTTCTGCCCAGAGGACTCATTCTGCATTCATTCTTCTCCATTCACTCTAAACTAAATAATATATCTAATTTTGAAAAGGGCGGGTGCATCTAATTTACATCTGTAATTCAGCTTTGTGTCAGCTTGAGGTAGCTATAAAAGTGAGCTTATACTGCAGTATGAAAGGTGAATGTTTATAGTGAAGGTATAATGTGTTTAAAGAATGATCATTTTCTGATCCTGTGACTATGCGTGACAGTGATGATCAGATAGTGTGGGTAGGGAATAGTTATTTTGTGCATATTCCTTATCACTGCACTGCTTTCTAAATTATTTGATTGCAAGTACAAAGACTTACAAAGCATAATGCTGGCAGCATAATTTCTGCAGATATCATTTCTACTTCTAAAATACTTACCCACATTTTTTACTATGAAGTCTATTTGCTAAATGCAGCACTCCTTGTTGAAACATTTTTGAGATGTAAAAGTTTCTAGAATATACTCTATGATGGCTGATTTACAATTTTAACAAAACTGCACAGGGCATTACTTGCAGTTATGTAAGAATGGAACAGACTTCTAATAGGAGACTTCTGTGTGTTTGCATGTGATTCTGGATCGCAGCTATGCTGGAATATGCTATATTGTTATAGGTGAATTCACTTGCCACTTAGTCTGGTAGGAGGTTGTAAATAGTTGGGGATCATACTCTCCAGTGGAGGAGGCAGAGCTGTTATGTAACAATTTGTGCTCTATCTGAACTATGGATTCCGGTCTTATAATCTCTAGCAGGGATAGCACAGACCTGATAGTATACCAGATCAGAAACTTGTCAGCCCTAATCTTGGATGGACAATTCCCCTGAGGTGTTATATGTGCTTACACGACAGGTCAAAAGAAGGTTTGTGTGGCATTCTAGTAATGCTAGTACCCATGACTGTGTAAATGACAGCCACAATTAGTAAGTTGTGGCCATATCTACCAGTGATTCTGGCTCAGTGGTTTGTGTAAGGTTGCAAGGTGTCTGGCCATCTCCCAGCCAGAATCTGACACTGCCATGTACAGCACAGCCTGCAGAGGCTACTTACAGGGCACATGCCGTGTGTCATTGCAGCACAAGTGGAGGTAGCCATTTCCAAAAGCCACCTTAACAGTCATATCTGCTTGTTTATATACTCTGTGCCACTGTGCGGTTGTTGCTCATCATGTAAGCCACAAAACATGCTATCTATATCTTCATTGTGTTTCATAGCAGATGTTTGTTTCTAGCTCACTGACATCAAATCTGATGATTTATGCTATATATTTTGCCCAAATCAGATTTGGAGACATGGTGCCATAACTCCCCACCCATATACACTCTTCTACCTATGATGGTTATGCACAAATCAGGGGCATTGAATTCCAGATGCTATGTGGGTTTTGGATTCAAGATGAGCCAGAAGAGTTTCACTTAAAGGATGTACTGCCATGTGGGATTAACCTGTACCTCCATAAGGGCTTCAGATTTATCAGTCATCTCAAGGTAGCCTTGCATTAAGTGCCACTGTTATTAGGTAGTAAAATATGTACACTGACACCTACATCAGCAACAGCTGACCTGATGATATTAGACATGTGTTGTGCTGCTCTTGTGGGTTTGGCATATCATACCTCTCAGCTGTACAGATTTTTGCCTAATATCTTTGGTCTGTTTCTTATAAAATTGTGGTTTTCTGGAAAATCATTGGCAAAACATTGATGGTTGAAGGCAGAAAAATAATGACAGAGATTTGATTTTTAGACTTCATACCCTTCAGAAAATTCATGCTAATGCAAAACCTGTTTTATCACCTTTCTAAGTTTGTAACAACAATATTTAAAAAGTCTCCTTATTTTATAGCCTTTGTCCCCCCATTATTTATGGCTTTGTCTAGATTTCTTGCTCTAAGAGGCTGTGCGGCATGCTTAGTGGTTACGATCTTTACCTTATAAACACAGGGTACACGGTTTGATTCTAATATGGCTAGGCTTAAAATGGCCCTTCAGGGCAGTTAGCCTAATTTTCACCTATATGACATGATAGTAAAAATTTAAAAGGTTGGAGAAATGATACTTTTGGCAACACTGGACCATATAGATATACCTTCCTGTGGCATGCATAATGGTAAACAACAGGATATCTGTATAGCATATGGACACAAATACTTTGCAGACCAAAGACATTTTAAATATCAAGTATACAGAAGGTCCTTGGTGTGAATCAGTTCTGTCACAACTCAATGCATTGTGTCTGTAAGAGACAACTGGTAATTTCATACCTGGTGTGTAACTTAATAACATCAGGTATTCATTTCAAGCTCTTCCATATGCTACCAACATCTGGAAATAAGGGCCCACACCTCCCCAGAGAGGGACACCAGAAACTCCACCTCTGTAAGATAGCTTTGTTTTTGTGTCTCACTCCTTTGGTAGACACTCCTGGAAATGTTTTGTGCCCTATCATTTGCATGGAGCATCCTATTGGTTATCCATAGTCATAATTGTTACAAAGAACTATTACTGCTAACTAAATTCACATCCTGCACCACTCCCTGCTATACCTGGTCATAATACAATTTGCCTACAGCACCTTTATCCAGAGTCACCTTGTTAGTATCCAGGGCGTCTGCATTAACATGTCTCTTCTGTGTAGTAAACCTTTCCAGATATTTCAACTCTTGGTGGCCTATAGCAAACTGCATATGCCTAGGAGTCAATGAATTTGGTATGTATGGAATGTTGAAGTCCTCTACCCATGACAACTGCCCCCCTCCTGCTATTAGGCAGGTGGCTGGAAGGCTCCTGATTTGTTCTGCATACCACCCTCATGCATACTGCAGTAGCTGCCATAGTCACCCTAAATTCCTTTCCAGTTTGTCTTAGCCCCATGTAGTGCTAGGAACATGTTGCCATGCATCACCCTATCCACTGGGTTTTATTCCCTGTGGCATGCTTTTCTCTGAGCATGTAATTACCATGGTGTACTCCTACTACAGCTGGACTCTTCAGAGCCATGATATTGCATTCAGAATCTAACATACCACCCATGTCATCCATCTCAGTACTACCATTTGCTGTTCTCTCAACCTTGTCTTTATGGTCTGTCTGAGTTCTCATTTTGTTGTCTGCCTCTTCAGGTTTTTTTTTTTTCTTTGTACCCTTTCTATAACCTTCACTTGTCTTCACCACCTACCCTTATTGCTATTGCAAATAGGGCCAGAAACCTCAAAAATGCCTATCCTCCCCCCACCTGTAATACAGTATGGTTACCTTTCTGTGAATTTGTTTGGCATTTTGCTGTGCTGTCCCTCCTCGGACATCTGGAAATCACAAATGGCAGCTGTACAGGACTTCACTGCGTTAGTGAGCGTCTACTTGAACTCAGGTGCTTCAGAAAGTCTTGCCTGTGGTATTGGAATTCTGTTCTAGCATGCTTGGCTGTACAACTGTCTTATAAGTTATGCTCCCTACTTTAGTGCTCCTTGTCCTCTGGACCTGCTTGATGCTGTTGTGCCCTGCACCACTGTGCCGCCTCTTTACATTATGTAGTTCTTTTCTTGTGTGTCAGTACCATGAAAGCTCTTTGGCGTATCTTGTTATGGGTCACATTTATGCTTTGGGTTACATACGGTTTAGTATTGTGCAGATAAACAGTAATTGCCTTAGAATCACAGCCTTTATCTTAACTACTGCTGTACATTTAAGTTGTATGGAACATTCATGAAGTACATTTCATTGCAACCTCCAGGCACATACCTCTCAAGTGTACGTCATTATGAGGAACGTACCTCATATGGGGTCTAAAACAGTTCATGTTCCTCGAAGTTCCTCAAAGTTCCACATTGAAATAGTCTGTCACACATTCATGGTTAGGAATTTATTTAAATGAAATCCTGGTAAATAGAAATTAATCATATTAATTCATTAAAGGTTCTTCTTTATCAGTAAATCAGCATATTTTAACCATCCTATGACCTTCTTAGCTGAAGTTGTTAGTAAGCCATTAGTATGTGTTCCACATTTTGCCCATTTGTTCCACATTATGAAGGTGTGTGTTCCTCATTTTGGAAATGGAAGGTTGAGAGCTATGTCCAGGCATCTAATGTCTATATTTAATCATAAACAAGGCAGTAGTATTCTGATAAATAATTCCTTGGCACCAACACAAGCCTAGAAGCATAATACTCGAACTGGATATATTTTATTCAAAATACATAATCCCTTCACTTAAATACTTCAAGTGTGATCTGTTACAATATAATTAGAGCCATGTATCTAAATGTGTTTCCCATAATTTTTATAGTTTACTTAAATTTTTACTCATTTCTAATCACTATCTTCCTCTCTACTTATAAACTGTCATCATACAGGCAACAGGCAATCACACCAGTTCCATTGCCCTTAGACAATATAATGCTAAAAAAACATATATTGTCTTAATATCTCCCTTCTATGATAGTCTTCTATTCTAAAATCTCTTCATGCATCCATCAGGCCTTAACTCCATATCCTGTAAACCTTACTATATATCCTTACTGAGGGCCTCCATTATACCAAGCATGTCAAGTCCCCCTCATAATTACTAGGTAATGCCTTATTGTGTGACTCCTAGAGAATTTCAAGTAAAGCATTCATATGGAGCATCACCTAGTATCCTCCATATATACCTCTCAATCTTTTAGCATCCAGCCTACCAGTCCATAATATGTCTTTTATCCATTTATCCAATCCTTCCCATTAGAATAACCAAATGGGAATATGGCGTGCATATTTTCAGTAGAACAGATCTCAGACCACGAACATAAGAATACTTTCTGTATAGGGTAATCACTCAGTTTTGAAATCTGAAGCAAATGTAGCACAAGTCACATGAGTATCCTCCTGCTCATCTTTCACCATTCATATATAATCATGAATCCATTCTATAAAACTCCTAACAGTGGCTCCCATTCCACAACAGGCAGGCATACCTTTATACAATCCCATGGAATGCCTGTGTTCAAGATCTAGCTTCAGTCTCCTCAGTGTCTAAATAACCCCCTTTTGAATGAGTGATATCCAAAATTATATTCTAAGGTCCATTTATGCAGTGCAGTTTACTGACAGACACCTCACATTGTAGACTTCGGTTATTTAAAAAATCCCTCTTAATATTAGTAACTTAATACATCCAGCTCTTCATCTACAAACTAAATCATTAAATCATTAAAGTAGAATCTATAACTCTAGATTAGGATAAATTAAAGCAACATATTAGAGCTTAAATGTTGATTATAATTAAACATGTTAGACCCATCATGATAGTATCACATGCTATATAATCAGAGAACAGCAACTAAATCTTGCTTCCTACTTTATATAATGTTAGTAACTGAGTATTACTTTGAACTAATAAATGGTCAGGCAGCCAATGCGAGTAAAGATAGTTGTTAACTATTTTGAGTGCAACTTTAAACTCAGTTCTTTACTTCTAGTGAATGCAAACTGCATAAGTATAGTTCTTAGAAATGGCTGGTTAGAATCGTAGAACAATATTTTGCCTATTATGGGATCTGCTTTTAATGATCACTTTTGTCATTTGTCTAGTTAGTGAGTAGGTTGCCATTTGTATTATAGTCCTGTTGGAATTCCTAGTCTTATAAAATCTTCAATTTTAAATT
Organism: Protopterus annectens; assembly: GCF_019279795.1. Classification (NCBI taxonomy): domain Eukaryota; kingdom Metazoa; phylum Chordata; order Ceratodontiformes; family Protopteridae; genus Protopterus; species Protopterus annectens. Next base: position 1,290,548,966 of record NC_056733.1, on the reverse strand, counting down.
ATACACAAATCTAAATTTAAAAGGAGGGTATGTTGGAAGTTTTATGCTATTGAATGTTTGTAATAGGAAATATCACATTGTTGAAAATAAGACTGGATCATGTTGAATGGGTCTAAGCATTTTTTTGTGTTGCTTAGCATAAATATAACATTTAATTTGGGGTATATTTTTATAATGCAGAAGAATTTTTAGAATGACCAGATTTTATATAAATATCTAAAGTCCATTGGCTTTTATCATTTTGGTATGTTCTTGAAATACATCTTTTTGAAATGTAATTCACTCAGTTAGATATCTGCATCCCCTTTCCATGATCACCAGGAATATTGTCATATTTAAGTTCAGATACTAGTCAAGCTATTTATTTCATTACAATATTTTTCTCTTCGCAAATAAAATTTGTCTTGGATGGAAAATAATTGTTCCACCTTTACCCTCAGTCCTTTCAACATTTTGCAGTTCTAGAAGGGGACCGAGGTAATAATAGAGCAATAAAAGACTGGGTCCATATTGAGTTGCATTTCAAATATAACACCTGACTCTGCTTCCAACATAGATCCAGTTTGTAGGAAAACTGGAAAGGGTTTTGGATTTAAAGGCCATCTTAATGTGAGGCAGGTATCACACACTGAATGTGATATTAATTAAGAGTTTTTACTTTCCATGAGATTTGTTATAAGGACATCTAAAATATTCCTTTGATGGGGTTTGGCATTGCTTGTTCAGTGACATTTTGTGAAAGGTTACAGAGATTGAAACTGGCATTTGGTAGCAGCTAGCATTGTCCTCTCCAGCCTAGAGTAAGTTCTCCAAGAATAACAGGCATCTAATATTTAAAAGTGTTTTACATAGCTGTGAATATCCTCCAAGGTTGCTAGTAAACGTGGTTTAGCATGTTACTCTTAAAGTGATGTATGATTTATTTCAGTTGACTGCATAAAATTTTAGATCCTTGTATTTTGGTAAGCATTTGTGAATGTCACAAGAAAAACCACAAATAAACGTATACAAAATGAAAGGCAGTGAAACCAGCGGTAGAAAACAAAACGAGCTCCACAGAAAATAGCGTAACCAGCAAGTTTTAATATCCGCTTTCGTCCTTGGACTTCCTCAGAATAAATGAAAGCATTTAAAAACACATTTAAATACAAAATGAATTAATCACAAATAATAGCTGATTGGTCAAGTGATAATCCAATAAATAAAAACAATTTTCTAAAAAATTGATTGATCTAAAGCAGTAAGCTTGTTTCACAGAAATAAAGTAGAAATAGAAAGATTGTCTTTATTTATACTTAACATATTATTATTTAAAAAACATTTAATGTTAACTGCCTCATTTAAACCTGGGGCTTGATCAGCAAAAAGTTTTATCTGCCACCAGGTCTCTCTTTGTTCGACCAACTTTTTAAAATCCCGACCCCTCAAATCAGAGTGGACTACTTCTAATACTGTAAATAAAAATTTCTTAAAGTTTAAACATTGAACAGAGTGTTTAAAAAGTGCACTATTTTCATTTCTAGTTTTAATGTTGTAGACATGTTCCTTAATACGAGTGTGCAAGCTCCTAGTAGTCATCCCTACATAAAATGCAGGGCATGAACTACAGAAACCTATGTAAACTACCCCTGTCGTCTTACATGTAACATATTCAGGAACAGGGAAAGTAAGATCCATGCCCTCAATCAAAATCATAGGTCCTTTGGCTATAAATCTACAAGTGCTGCAACTATTACATGGAAACATACCCTTAACAGTAGGGACTATGTGCTTTGGCTTAAAAGATTGCTGTTCAAAAGCTTTTTTAATGTTGAAAGAATTTCTATACACAAAAAAAGGTTTGTTGCCTAACACCTCATATAGATCTGAGTTACCGTGAATAATCTTCCAATTCTTCATCAAAATATCACGGATCTGATTATTATTAATACTCATGTCCAATGAGCAAACTAAATTATGGTTATTCACAACTGTACACGACAGCACATTAGATGTCGTGGTGTTCTCATCATCGAGAATTGCTTTATAATATGATTGCCTTTTGGTATATACATCGTTAATGATGGAATTTAACAAAGAAAGATTGTATCCTCTGGAAAGAAACAAACATTTAATAAATTCAAATTCCACTAATAAATCATGATCCTCAGTTGTCATCCTACAAGCGCGAATAAATTGCCCCTTCGGTATATTACGGATAACATGTGTTGGATGCGCGCTGGTAAAGTGCACATAACTATTTGTGAAAGTTTCCTTTCTGTGAATTTTACTATGAAATCTCCCTTCTGTAGTATCCCACCAAAGATTGACATCTAAAAAATTAATAAATTTACCAGAGCAGCCTAAGGTGAATTGCAAAAAACTCCCAGTGGCATTCAACCTATTAAGAAATTGTTGTACTGTAGTGTCATCCCCTTGAATAATGAACAGAAGGTCGTCTACAAAACGACAATAGAATAAAACTTGAAAGTCATTTTTGACTACACTTACTATAATTTCCTCCCACCAAGACATCACCAGGTTGGCATAGGCCGGGGCCGCTGACGACCCCATGGCCACACCTCTTTTCTGTCTATAAAAAGTTTTCCCAAACAGAAAAAAGTTATTCTGTAAAAGTATTTCAATGAATCTACAAATGGTAGAAATTTGTCCTGATCTAATATTTTTATTTTTACCCAGGATATAACGAATGGCTTCCACTCCGTCCTCATGGGGAATACTAGTAAATAAAGAGGTAACGTCAAGTGTGAAAATGATATGTTTATCTGGATCAAAAATCTTGGTAACAGGACTCTCCCTTACTTTTTTCAAAAAGTGCCACGAGTCTTTAAGAAAGGAGTCAACTTCAGATACCAATGGACTCAAAATAGCATCAATAACTAGAGCTATCCCTTCGGTAACCGAATGGGGAGCAGAAACTATAGGCCGAAATGGTGGATCTAGTTGATTCTTATGTGTCTTGGGAATTCCAAATAGAATACCAATTCTAGGTTTATCAATGAAACAAAACTCATAAACATCCAAAGTGATTTCACCTGACATTAGGGCGTCGTATAAGAAAGAATGAATTAGTCTTTCCTTTTTCCTAATGTCAAAGAGCTTGACAATTTCATACTCATCCTGATTCTCAAGTAATTTTAACATTTTTACGTTGTATGATTCTTGAGACATAATTACTATATTCCCACCTTTATCACTTCTCATGAATCTGATGTTATGATTCATGTGTTTTAACCTATTAAATGCCTTTCTTTCCTCAATAGTTAAATTATGTACTGGCCTATCATTTTTTCCTAAGGAAGAATGTAATTCCTGCAAACAAGCTTCCTCATAAATTTTTAATGTATGGACCAATGGGGGGTTAAAGTTAGAAGATTTAGTTAACTTTTTGTCATGACATGAAACATCATGTAAGATGTAAGCAAGATTTAATCTCCGAGTAAATTTCTTAATGTCAATGGTAGTTTTGCATAAATCGGCCTTCCTGGTAGGGACCAAATTTAGTCCCAGCCTAAGAATATGTAATTCATAAGGCCCTAATTCAATGTCAGTCAGATTAATAATGTCAAAGTTAGTTGGTTCCACAGTTTCTCTTCTCAAATCTCTTCCCCCGAAGAGTTGGAGTTCAAAAAGGTCCTGCTTCTGGTAAAGACAGTCTTCTTTGTCACAGCAGGTTTTTTGCCTAAAAAAGTCTTATTACCCAAACTTGTCGAATTAACTTCACTCAAAAGATTGTCAGCGTTTAGATTGTTAACTGCCTCATTGTCAGGTTCAGAATCAAAATCGGCATTATTAGCGGAAATACAATGGTCGTTTTCCAAAAGTTTTTTGCTGCCAAAAGAAGTCGCATGTCCGGTTACAGGAATAGCCTTTAACTTTTCAACTACAGCATCACTATTAATAACAGCAGAAGTGACTCGTCCAGCTAAATTGACATGAGCCGAGGGTTCAGATCTTGTAAAAACACTGGAGGAAGACACCGTGTTTTTATTGTAGGCAAACCCCTTAGACTCTCTGCCATTAGGAACAAAAAAAGAATATGCCGAGTGGTTCTTGTAAGCTAGAATGTCACGTTGAAGTTTGACCAATTTCCTATTTGTAACTTCAACGGAATGTCTGTCAACCTCCTCAAATAGAGGTGTAAGAAAGTCCGCGTTGTCAACACAAGACAATTCGCTTTCCAAGCGTTTTATTTCCAAGCTTAAGTCAGACATTTTTAAACTGTTATTGTCGACTAACAGTTTTAAAAAAGACATGCCACTTTCGTTAAAAAAGGTAACCAAATTATCATAAAAAACATCCCCAACATGTACACCGTTGGGACATTTAAAGAACCTGAGTCCCTTGGGCATTATTTTTAGTTCAATGCACCTCTCAAAATAGTAATTCTCTATGGACAAAGAACGGAATCTTTTAACCAACCTGGTCAATGTTTCACGTTTCTTTAAAATGTCCCCTTCACAATAAAAGTCCTGGTTGACGAACTTCGCGAATGGGTTGTTGAATAAATCCAAAAGTTTCTTAACATCATGCCGAGTTGAGTTTGTACCTTGTTGATGCTGAAAACGGGAACTGAGGCGCAGACTACCATCCGTTGTTAAATTCCGCCCTGTAGGTTCTTGCATTTTGGTAAGCATTTGTGAATGCTTGTAGTAGTCAACCTTACTTTCTTCACAAGGCAGCCATAGTATATTTCTTAACCATGAAACAAATACAAACATCTGTCCCAACAAAGGAGGCTTCAACGAGATTTTACTAATTTCTTTTAACAAGACTGCCATTGATTGTAACTTTGGGAAATATGTACAGGTTCGAGGATCATTGACCCAGTTGCTCTTTTTTCTTGCCAGGAGATAGGTAAACATGTTTGAATCACCAGTAATTCTGCGATAACACAAACTTTTAGGTAATTTTCTAATGCCTGTCTCCCTGTGATGGAGCAGTCAGATTTAGTAGGTCTTGAACAGAACCAATTCAGGTGCTGGAAGAACCTTTTTAAACTAGATATTCTGAAATAGCTAGATGATTTTGGCCATATTTATTTTTTTGCTCTTATTTAAAGCAAGCTGCTTTTGTTTTAATGATTGTTAGTATTGAAGAAGGGTTTCTTTCATATTTATTTATCCCCTCACATCCTGGCACCACTTCCCAAAGTGATTGTTCTTTACAGCCTCAGATACTACCGTTGCTCTTAAAAGGTACCTCCAGTATAACACTATTAACAGGTGAGCCATGGACCCTGAGTTGACCATACCAGTACATAGGTTCATAGGTTCATAGGTGTGTACTAGGCTAATGGCCCTGGAGCCACTACAAGCCTACCCCATAGGATTACCCTGGCATCATGCCACTCGACCTTAGTTCCCAGTGCATCTGTCGAGTAGAGCCATTGGAATGATCCCCAGGGTGAATTTTCTATTTTCCATCCATTCATCAAAATTTCTCTTGAAGAGGGCCAGTGAGGTGCTCTGTTTGACATGTATGGGAAGTCTATTCCATAACATGGGTTGTCTCTGGGTTATGAATCTGTCCCTCCAGCACATTCTGTTGATTGTGGTAATGAGGTTGAGGTCTCTGGAGCATGTGGTGCGGAGGGATTGGGATTTCTTTAGATGTAGCATTTCTAATAGAGCTGAGTCAGATATGGCTTTGTAAATCAAGCAGAGATCACCTCTAAGTAGGCAATATGAGACATAGAATAGTTGGAGTTTTTTGAGTCTGTCCATATAGGACAAGTGTTTAAAGCCTAGGATCCTCTTTGTGAGGTACTTTTGTGGCCTCTCCATTAGTTGCAGGTGTCTAGTGAGGTACATACCAAATGGGGCATTGTACTCGATGATTGGCCTAATGAGGGTAGAGTAGAGGGAGACAATGACCTCTTTCTTCCTGGATGCAAAACCCTTAGTAATGAGATGTGCCATATAGAAGGACTTTCTGACCACAGTGACAATGTGGTGATAAAAAGAGAGGTTGCTGTCAACCTGTGTTCCCCGATCTCTTATAACACCTTCTGTGTTCAGTGGACTACCACCGATGTGGTAATTCATGGGAACCAGGTTTTTCCCAAAGGGGATGATGACACATTATTTGGCATTGAGCTTAAGGCCATGGTTCTGACACCAGTCGTTGGTCTCAGTGAGGCCTTTCTGTAGGATGTCAACCTCACTTTGTGAGTTAATAATAGCTCCCAACTTACAATCATCTGCAAACATTGTCAGCCAGAGTCCCTTCATGTTGGCTGGACCTCAGAAAAGTAGATACCAAACAGGAGAGGACCCAGGACCAAACCCCATGGGACTCCATTCGTAACTGGTCAGCAGTCTGACTTGGAGTCAGCTACTTTCACACTGTGGGTTTTATCTGTGAGTCAGTTTGCAACCCACCTAGTGATATAGGGGTTGATGCCTAGCTTAGTGAGTTTTTCTATGATTCCTGAGTGGGGAATGGTATCAAAGGCCTTGGCCAGATCAAGGTAGGCTGTATGAACCACCTTGCCTTCATCCACAGTTCTGGTGACTGACTCAAAGAAGTCGACCAAGTTGAACAGGCATGATCTATCCTTCACAAAACCAAACTGTGTGGGATCCAGAGTTTGGAGATTCCCTATATCCTTGTTTATTAAGTCCATGATGATGTGTTCTATAGCTTTGCATATCAGACTTGTCAGGCTAATGGGGTGATAGTTCCCAGGGTTTGTAGTCACTCCTCCTTTGTGGAGAGGGATGACTGTAGCAGTGTGTCATTCGGTAGGGACAAAGGCTGAGGTGAGTCTGTGATTGAACAGGGCACACAGGTGAGGTGTCATTTCACTCTGTAGTAGAGCCTAGACTTCTAAATGCCCCACCACTGCACTCAGAAGTGTGCGCCCTCTCCAACGCCAGCTATAGTTAATGCACAGTTCAAACTCCAACAGAATAGGCTATAGTCCCGCCTAGTGAGCTTAATATAGCATTTTCCTTCACTTACATGCCATTGGGCAATACTTAAAACTGCAGTGCGTCACTTAGCACTGAGGAAACCAGTGCAGCACAACTGAGCAGTGCTGAAACTGGCAATGCTTAGTAGTGCACAAACCAGCTAAGCACAGCTGAGTAGTGCCAAGAAGTGCCAAGCAGTGCTAAAATGTATCTTGCTTAAGCAGTACTTAGCAAGGCTTAGCACTTCTTAGCAGAGCTTAGCTGAGTGCAGCAGATCAGGATTTAAAAATAATTAGCATAATTTGTATTTTCAAAAAGAATGCTCAATATCCCTTCTAGTTAGTCACACCTGCACCTGCTGCACATAATGCCCTAACTCTACCCACTTGGAATGCTGCCATACATTTACATATACCTTTCAGCTACCTTTAAGTACTGCTGAGCACTGTGCCACACTGCACAAACCCACTCAGCTATGCTTAAACTTGACCTTTTCATAGATAATTAAATATATCCAGTTTCCATTTTTAGAATGCCTGGCATGTGTCACTTGCTGTGCTGTGTGCGTGCAAACCTGCTTTTTATAAAAAAATAAAAAAAATATTAATTTACATTATTGGACAGTGCAGGGAGTGTGCTGCTCATCTGCAGACACAATTAGCACCACACTCCCTACACTGATTCAATAACCATGTTCCATGGATCTACCTTGGCAATGCACCATGATTAATATGCATGGTGTGCTGGCGAGGGGGAACAGTGTACCTGGACATGGTAACAGTCTGTGTAGGTGCTACACAGTGTCTACATGGACTTTATTAAATCCTGGGGATGGTGTATTTAAAGAGAAAGTCAAGGAAGAGAATTTGATAGCAGTAAAGAAGTGAAGGAGGGAGCATAAGGAAGTATAAGGAATGAAAAGGTACTTGCTTGCATTTACCGATATAGTTTAGAGCAAGAACAGAGACAGATTTTATCTAGGAAGTCTTTCAGAGTGGTTTTGAAAGATGGGTGGGAGGGTATTGACCTGATGGATCCAGGTAATGAGTTTTAGGCCTTCATAACCTTCTACAAGTACAGGTGATGCCCAGCAGATGGGTGATGCATAAATCAGTTGCTCTCTGATTACACAGAAATGTAAACAGTCATAATTTGATAGCCCAGATTCAGTAACAGTGATAATTAGGTAATATGCACATATTTATATTTCTGCTTATTATTTCAACCCATCACTTATAAATTCTTCAATATTTACTTATATGTATTCTCAAACATATGTGCACACAGGGTTTTCTAAGTTTCCAAGAAAGCTTTGCTGTCCTTAATGCACATACATTATAGGGCATATAATGCAGTAAACATAAGATGAAAACAGCTGAATTGTTAATGAAACTGGTTTAGTGCTGTTGGAGTATTTACATATGCATTTCCAGAAGCATCTAACCGGTTAATGGAATGGACTGTCATAATTGTTTTACAGGACCGTTTTCAGAAAATGAGCCTATAGCTCATAAGACTTGAATTAAGTATTTTTCAAGAGTTTGAAGTTATACAGTAGAAGTCTGGCCGCATCTGGTGGATGATAACTCAGCCTTCTGCAAGAGAGCATTTGTAATGTCTGTGGAAAATGTACTCTTTGGAAAAAAGAGTGATTACACAGAAACTGACCAACAGTAAACAGGTATCCCAGAAAATATGAAAATGAAATCCTTAGCTTGTAAGTTTTATGGATAGTGTGACTATGAAATGTATCTCATATGTGAAGGTGAGCCTTTTATTTTTTTTTATTTTGAAAATGATTAAAATGCCCTTTGAATGTGAATTAGATACAGCTGTTTATAAAATCTGACTACTAAGGCATTTTTGAGATTTGAAAGTACAAACTCAGAATATCTTGAATGCTGTAAATGGTCACTTTATCAGGGTTACAAAACTGACTGCAAATAATAGTTTTTACAGCAAGATTTCTAGGATTTGATTAACTTCCTAACTTGAGGTTACCCAAATAAGTTTGTATACGATATGAAACAAGGTAATTGAAGGTTAGACAAACAAGAAGGCAGTTTGGCTTACAATTTAGATTTCAAATACATAAAAATAGTGTCCAGAAACTGAAAACATTTGGGAATTGGATGGAAATACCAAGAAAATGGTACAAATAGATAAGGCCTATTTTAAGAGATTTTAATCTCTAATATGTAAGAAACTGTTAGTGCTACCTATGATGTTTCTAGTCATAAGGTTAAGTGCAGTTTTGCCTTTTGGGGTTGTATGTTGTGTAGGTTCACTTGAAATTCTGCACCATGTTTTTACTATGAGAATACTGGAGTGAGTTACAAAGCTCTATGTCCAATTTAATTGTGCTTCAATAAGTGTTTATGCTGCCAGCTACATTTTCTGCAGTGCTTTCTATGTTGGTAAAACCAAAGAGCACTTCAAATGTCATGTTAAATGCTCTTCTTAGACATTTTATTAGTTGTAGCAGTCTTAAATGTTTTATTTTTGCCTGTAGATTGCCACCCTTCCAAATCTAACACTCCAGTCTTACTAATCTATTAAATGTTAAGGAATGTGTGTGACTATCTTATATTACCATGTATTTCTGGGCCTTGATGAATATTATATATATGTGTGTGTGTGTGTGTGTGTGTGTGTGTGTGTGTGTGTGTGTGTATGTATATATATATACATATATATATATATATATATATATATATATATATATATATATATATATATATATATATATATGGGTCCTATTTGTTTGGTCAATAGTATGGTTCATCGAACCATACTTTGTCAAAATTACTTTAGCAAAAGTGTATTTTTTTGAAAATGCACTTTCACTAAAGAAAACAAACAAACAAAAAAAAAAACATGCCGTTTGCATGTACCATTAGTTGTACATCAACGTATACAGTTGATGTATGACTAAGGAAACTCTTGTTGAAATCATAGTACAGTGGGGATAAAGGAATATTCCCTTTTCCCCATTGTAGTGCAATCTCGGAGTGAGAATATTAAAGTAGGGGGGATGTGGGGGTGCAGGGGGGCAATACTGTGTAGTGTGTTATTTTTTAATTTATTTTGTTTTTATTTGTTTATTCCGCTAAAGTGCATTTTTGATGGAATGCACTTTTGTGGAAGTGAGTTCAACAAATTACGGTTCAATGAACCATACTGTTGACAAAACAATGCAAACCCATATATACATACGTATACATATATATATATATCTATATCTATATCTATATATATATATATATATATATATATATATATATGTGTGTGTGTGTGTGTGTGTGTGTTTATTATAGTTAATTGCCAGGGGGTATGGGGAGAGAGAGGTCTTACCTCCTACTAAAACTAGGGTTTTCATTTTGATCTTTTTTGAATGTGAACTGAAAATCAGTTTTATATTAATTCTTTGGAACAGTCAGTGTTTGATAAAATCATATGTATGTGTGTCTATACTGTATAGTATACACTTTGAGCTCTCCTAACTTAATCATTTGTGTGGGATTTTAAGCTGCTCTAACTTGGTGCAGTTGACATCACACAGCGCTGCAAGTTAAGTAAGCCCATTATCTACACCATAATGTTAAGTTTCCCTGGCAGCCTTGCAGTTATGTCCCATCCCTGGGGATTGCCACATCAGACAGAAATCAGACTCCTCCCTTACTGAATGGGCAAGCTCACAAAATGGAGCGCCTTCCCAATTGTTCTGACTCCTGTTGTGTTCGACCTCCCACTCAGTCTTTGGTCATTTGTGCCAGTCAGGGCTCTTTCACTATGCCATGGTTATAGGCATACCTCTCAAGTTTACCTCATTATGAAGAATGTTCCTCACTTGGGATCTTAAAGTTCATTTTCCTCAAAGTTCCACATTGAATACGTGACAGACCCTTTCAATGTTGGCAAATTTTTAACTGATATTCATAGTAAATAGAACTAAATCATATTAATTCATTAAAAGAACTATTCTGTAAGTAAAAATATCACATTTTAACCATTTTATGAGCTCCCTAGTTGAAATTGTCAGTAAGTGTTCAGCATTTTGCCCATTTGTTCCACATTATGAGAGGTAGTGTTCCTCATTTTGCAGATGGAAGGTTGAGAGCTATGACTTATAGGGGACCGGAAGTACATTTAAGATGTAAAATTACAACCCATGCAAGATTCAGATTAAGTTGCTTGTTTGCTTTCTATAGATTCCTAGCACATAGTTACAGTTAATGGTATTAGGTTTTATGTCACTATTTCTTGTTTCATTTACCAGAGTGGAAATGTCCACGTAGTAACTCTAGACATTCACTATGAATGATCTACCGGAAGGATGTGTTAATATATTTAATGCCTGGATAGTAAAGATGCTCAGTATAGATCTGGACATGGTTGATTGGGTTTTTTTCTTTTTTTTTCTTTTGTGGAATCGAATCATACCCAACTGAACAAATACCTGTGTTTCCTGCAGAGATGTTCCAATATAGGGATTTGTGAACCAGACTTGAGCAAACATGACATAAGTGCTACTTTCTCTGTACATTACTGCAACATTTACATTATCACTGTCTATAATATGCTTATGCTACAGTTTCATTTACTGAATCTTTCAGTGCACCTATTAAAATGCAAGGAATCAAGGCCAAATAGGATTTCTGGAGTGATAACTGAACAGCAGGTACATCATACAGAACTGAAGGAAGACTGCATCATTATAGAGGGAACATTGCTCTAATGAGACAGCAACTGTTGGCACCAAAAGTTGGTTGTGCATCAGTCTTTAGAAGCCATAGATAGTGATGGTGAAAATTTATTAAATTGACCTAAATTCTTTATCCCACTCATGGCTCCCTCAAATTATCAGTGGCATGATTCCCGTTTATCCTTGTTAGGGTTAATATATATAATTTTCAACCATGGGATGGAAAAGACCAGACTATAACCACATGGTAGTTATTTCAAGCACAAAATGTGAAACAGGCTTAAAATGACCCACAAGGGCAGCTAGGCTAGTACTTGCCAATGAATCTATTAAGTATGGAGAAGGAGCCAAATATTCCACAAGTCTGTTATGCCACATTCAGTTAAATATTTCACCAAGTCTGAAGTACTTTAGCCCAAAGGAATATTACAGCAATCACAAACAGCCTAAAGACACCCTAGTATCACAATGTGGAAAAAGCTTGAGTCTTTCTGCCCAGAGGACTCATTCTGCATTCATTCTTCTCCATTCACTCTAAACTAAATAATATATCTAATTTTGAAAAGGGCGGGTGCATCTAATTTACATCTGTAATTCAGCTTTGTGTCAGCTTGAGGTAGCTATAAAAGTGAGCTTATACTGCTGTATGAAAGGTGAATGTTTATAGTGAAGGTATAATGTGTTTAAAGAATGATCATTTTCTGATCCTGTGACTATGCCTGACAGTAATGATCAGATAGTGTGGGTAGGGAATAGTTATTTTGTGCATATTCCTTATCACTGCACTGCTTTCTCAATTATTTGATTGCAAGTATAAAGACTTACAAAGCATAATGCTGGCAGCATAATTTCTGCAGATAGCATTTCTACTTCTAAAATACTTCCCCACATTTTTTACTATGAAGTCAATTTGCTAAATGCAGCACTCCTTGTTTAAACATTTTTGAGATGTAAAAGTTTCTAGAATATACTCTATGATGGCTGATTTACAATTTCAACAAAACTGCACAGGGCATTGCATGCAGTTATGCAAGAATGGAACAGACTTCTAATAGGAGACTTCTGTGTGTTTGCATGTGATTCTGGATCACAGCTATGCTGGAATATGCTATATTGTTATAGGTGAATTCACTTGCCACTTAGTCTGGTAGGAGGTTGTAGATAGTTGGGGATCATACTCTCCAGTGGAGGAGGCAGAGCTGTTGTGTAACAATTTGTGCTCTATCTGAACTATAGATTCTGGTCTTATAATCTCTAGCAGGGATAGCACAGAACTACAGATTTATGGATGTACCCCTGTTAGTATACCAGATCAGAAACTTGTCAGCCCTAATCTTGGATGGACAATTCCCCTGAGGTGTTGCATGTGCTTACAGGACAGGTCAAAATAAGGTTTGTGTGGCATTCCAGTAATGCTGGTACCCATGACTGTGTAAATGACAGCCACAAGTGGAAAGTTGTGGCCATATCTACCATTGATTCTGGCTCAGTGGTTTGTGTAAGGTTGCCAGGTGTCTGGCCACTTCCAGTCCAGAATCTGACACTGCCATGTACAGCACAGCCTGCAGAGGCTACTTACAGGGCACTTGCCATGTGTAATTGCCGCACAAGTGGAGGTAGCCATTTCCAAAAGCCACCTTAACAGTCATATCTCCTTGTTTATATACTCCAGTGCCACTGTGCAGTTGTTGCTCATCATGTAAGCCACAAAACGTGCTACCTATATCTTCATTGTGTTTCATAGCAGATGTTTGTTTCTAGCTCACTGACATCAAATCTGATGATTTATGCTATATTTTGTGCCCAAATCAGATTTTGAGACATGGTGCCATAACTCCCCACCCATATACACTCTTCTACCTATGATGGTTACGCGCACATCAGGGGTATTGAATTCCAGATGCTATGTGGGTTTTGGATTCAAGATGAGCCAGAAGAGTTTCACTTAAAGGATGTACTGCCATGTGGAATTAACATGTACCTCCATAAGGGCTTCAGATTTATCAGCCATCTCAAGGTAGCCTTGCATTAAGTGCCACTGTTATTAGGTAGTAAAATATGCACACTGACACCTACATCAGCAACAGCTAACCTGATAATATTAGGCATGTGTTGTGCTGCTCTTGTGGGTTTGGCATATCATACCTCTCAGCTGTACAGATTTTTGCAGAATGTCCAGATTTTTGCCTAATATTTTTGGTCTGTTTCTTATAAAATTGTGGTTTTCTGGAAAATCATTGGCAAATCATTGATGGTTGAAGGCAGAAAAATAATGACAGAGATTTGATTTTTAGACTTCATACCCTTCAGAAAATACACGCTAATACAAAACCTGTTTTATCACCTTTCTAAGTTTGCAACAACAATATTTAAAAAGTCTCCTTATTTTGTAGCCTTTGTCCCCCCATTATTTATGGCTTTGTCTAGATTTCTTGCTCTAAGAGGTTGAGCGGTATGCTTAGTGGTTAAGATCTTTACCTTATAGACACAAGGTACAAGGTTTGATTCTAATATGGCTAGGCTAAAAATGGCCCTTCAGGGCAGTTAGCCTAGTTTTCACCTATATGACATGATAGTAAAAATTTAAAAGGTTGGAGAAATGATACTTTTGGCAACACTGGACCATATAGATATACCTTCCTGTGGCATGCATAATGGTAAACAACAGGATATCTGTATAGCATATGGACACAAATACTTTGCAGACCAAAGACATTTTAAATATCAAGTATACAGAAGGTCCTTGGTGTGAATCAGTTCTGTCACAACTCAATGCATTGTGTCTGTGAGAGACAACTGGTCATTTCATACCTGGTGTGTAACTTAATAACATCAGATGTTCATTTCAAGCTCTTCCATATGCTACCAACATCTGGAAATGAGGGCCCACACCTCCCCAGAGAGAGACACCAGAAACTCCACCTCTGTAAGATAGCTTTGTTTTTGTGTCTTACTCCTTTGGTAGACACTCCTGGAAATGTTTTGTGCCCTATCATTTGCATGGAACATCCTATTGGTTATCCATAGTCATAATTGTTACAAAGAACTATTGCTGCTAACTAAATTCACATCCTGCACCCCTCCCTGCTATACCTGGTCATAATACAATTTGCCTACAGCACCTTTATCCAGAGTCACCCTGTTAGTATCCAGGGCGTCTGCATTAACATGTCTCTTCTGTGTAGTAAACCTTTCCAGATATTGCAACTCTTGATGGCCTATAGCAAACTGTATATGCTTAGGAGTCAATGAATTTGGTATGTATGGAATGTTGAAGTCCTCTACCCATGACAACTGGCCCTCTCCTGCTATTAGGCAGGTGGGGCTCCTGATTTGCTCTGCATGCCACCCTCATGCATACTGCAGTAGCTGCCATAGTCACCCTAAATTCCTTTCCAGTTTGTCTTAGCCCCATGTAGTGCTAGGAACATGTTGCCATGCATCATGCTATCCATTGGGTTTTATTCCCTGTGGCATACTTTTCCCTGAGCATGTAATTACCATGGTGTACTCCTACTACAGCTGGACTCATCAGAGCCATGCCATTGCATTCAAAATCTAACATACCACCCATGTCATCCATCTCAGTACTACCATTTGCTGTTCTCCCAACCTTGTCTTTATGGTCTGTCTGAGTTCCCATTTTGTTGTCTGCCTCTTCAGTTTTTTTTTTCCTTGTACCCTTTCTATAACCTTCACTTGTTTTCACCACCTACACTTATTGCTATTGTAAATAGGGCCAGCAACCTAAAAAATGCCTATCCTCCCCTCACCTGTAATACAGTATGGTTACCTTTCTGTGTTCCTCGGCTTGCTTTTATCCCCCTTTCCAACTATCCTGTCCCTCATATGTGAATTTGTTTGGCATTTTGCTGTGCTGTCCCTCCTCGGACATCTGGAAATCACAAATGGCAGCTGTACAGGACTTCACTGCATTAGTGAGTGGCTCCTTGAACTCAGGTGCTTCAGAAATTCTTGCCTGTGGTATTGGAATTCTGTTCTAGCATGCTTGGCTGTACAACTATCTTATAAGTTATGCTCTCTACTTTAGTGCTCCTTGTCCTCTGGACCTGCTTGATGCTGTTGTTCCCTGCACCACTGTGCCTCCTCTTTACATTATGTAGTTCTTTTCTTGTGTGTCAGTACCATGAAAGCTCTTTGGCATATCTTGTTATGGGTCACATTTATGCTTTGGGTTACATACAGTTTAGTATTGTGCAGATAAACAGTAATTGCCTTAGAATCACAGCCTTTATCTTCACTACTGCAGTACATTTAAGTTGTATGGAATATTCATGAAGTACATTTCATTGCAACCTCCAGGCATCTGCTGTCTATATTTAATCATAAACAAGGCAGTAGTATTCTGATAAATAATTCCTTGGCACCAACACAAGACTAGAAGCATAATACTTGAACTGGATATATTTTATTCAAAATACATAATCCCTTCATTTAAATACTTCAAGTGTGATCAGTTACAATATAATTAGAGCCATGTATCTAAATGTGTTTGCCATAATTTTCATAGTTTACTTAAATTTTTACTCATTTGTAATCACTGGGCAGGATTCACGAAGGCTTGCACGGAGTGTAAGAGACGTGTAACACTCCATGCAAGCCTCGCGATCCAGGAACAGCCCTAAACTCTGTGTAAGAGACCAGCTAAAATGTCTCTTACATGGACTGGGCGTGGACATGCTAAATACCTCACTTGCAGCCGAAAGGTATGCAAATGAGGTATATTAGTGATCCATGAAGCAGAAACCAGCCCGTGTAAGAGACGTTTTAGCTGCAGAAATGTACTCAGTTGACAACTGAGTAAGTTTCTGCAAATTTCACAACGGAGCCATGTCAGCTCCAAATAAAGGGTGCATATGTGTCAGGCAGCATGCCAATGGCCAAATATGTGGCCATTGGCAAGGTAACCCGATGCAAAAATAATAAAAATATAATTTTTTTTCGGCCGATGTTTAAACCAGCGCAGCCCAGCAAACAGGCTGCTCTGTATAAAACATAAAAATGAAGGTTATAAACCCACAAATGTGGGTTTTATGCAATACATGGAATGACAATGCAGGTACCAGCAGACAAAAAACAACATGGCCACCGTGTAGTGGTTGCTAAGGGGGAAGCTGAGTGTAAGAAATGTAACTAAGCATTAGTAGGCAATCTCATGTAAATGAGGGTTAGGATACTGAATCTCACAGTCACATAGCAAATGAGCACAGTCTGAGTAGTGTAAGAGATACATAAGGGGAGGAATAGAGTAGGAGATAGGTGACATCACAGGGGGGAATGGTAGAAAGAAATGCAGTTCATTGGAGGTCAGTGTAACATGACAGATGACAGACATAGATCAGGGAAAGAGGAGTGCCACAAGATAAGTCTGGGAAAGTCAAGAAATGGAAGGTGTACACTGTTACTTACACTAAAGTTTCTTGCTGGGCGTGCATGCGCACGTGTGCACACCATGAAGCGCGAGTAGGGCAGTGTGCACACGTGTAAGGCAGACTGAGCATGTGGGAGCGTGTTGGTAGGTGTTTAACACTGTTTGTGTGGGTGTGCATGTGTTTTAACCTGGATAAGTAGATTCTGAACCATGTAAGCATGTGTGCATGTGTGTAAGCCACTGTGAACGTGTTTCTGCTGGTATGCACGTTGCTCCCCCCTGAGGAAACAGAAAGGAAAAAGGAAGCAACAGAATTAGTAGGAAGCTAGCAGGGAATACTGCTGAAGCTAGCAGGTGAAAACAATTAGAAGCAGACAATTACACAGGCAAAATAGTAGCCCAGCCCAGCACTTAAAACTCTGCAAACAGCAGTGCAGGATGTTTCTCTCAAGAGACACTGCAAGACAGGAGTAAGCTAATAGAAGTGAAAACTGAAAAAGCTTCACTCAGAGCAGAAATGTTAGGGGCTGCCATAGCTGTCATAATGAGACATAGGCGACCTGCTGAGGGTGGTGACAATGCAGATGGTGCCAGACAACCCACAGTGAGGAGACGGAGAAGAGTGTACAGGCCCAGGGTCACCTACCACGGGTTACATGAGCTGGAGATAGTAGAGCTATAGAGTGGACAGAGAGCTCCTGCAGCAAATAGTTGAGCTGTGCAGGCCACGCCTCACACACAGAACCAACAGAGGGGAACCCATCCCAGTGGAAACCAAGGTATGTGTTGGCCTAAGAATACTAGCAACAGGTACCTTCCAGAGACCAACTGGTGATATGATGGGGATATCACAGGCATCAGCCTCCAGGGTACTGCACCAGTTCCTGGATGCCATGTCAGCACATGTCGGTGATCATGTATATTTCCCCAATGCCCATGAGGTATTGGCCAGCAATATGCATCTCTTCCAGCAAATAGTGGAATACCCTGAGGTAGTGGGTGCAATAGACTGCATGCACATATGCATCAAAGCACCAGCCGGTGAGCGGGGTAGGGCCTACATTAACTGCAAGGGCTTCCCCTCCATCAACTGCCAGGTCGTGTGTGATGCCCAGGGCATAATAATGAATGTGTGTGCTGGCTGCCCTGGGGGTTACCATGATTCCCACATCTGGCATTTGGCGCAGCTGTACCAGACATTTGCCAATGGGGACATCCCACAAGGACACCTAGTAGGGGATGCAGGTTATGCACTGGAGCCGTGGCTGATGACACCCATCAGAAATGCACACACACCTGAACAGGAACGCCATAATGAGGCACATGCACAAACACATAATGTAATAGAGCGTGTGTTTGGGCTGCTCAAGTCACGGTTCCGTGTCTGGACACATCTGGTGGAGCCTTGCAGTACACACCAACTACATGTACCCAAATTGTCATGGTATGTGCTATGCTACATAATATGATCTTGCAAAAACAGCTGCAGCAGGACCAGCATAGGGCTGGGCCAAACAGCCCCCCACCATTGCCAAGGCCATCACAGGCAGAGCGTGACTCGGAGGAGGAACAACCTGAGCCTGCCCCAGTAGGCAGAAGGAGGCGTGCCCAGTATGCCCTGGCCTTGGCAAAGAGGCAACGCATAGCACATACACTGGCTCAGTAGGAACCCTGGGAATGATACCCCCTCTGACTCACTCAAATAATAACATGGATGCCTAAAATGACATGACCTGCTCACATATGCGCATCCAACAGAGGCAGCCCTGCAGCACAACAGGAGGCATGAATGCCATGAGTTAAGTAATGTAACACCATGTACTATATGCACACCTGAGCACCCTGACTAACATCCACCCTCACCAAGTATGAAGCCACAAAATGACAATGGGATGTTCAAGTGTAATAACCGGCTGAAGTAATGCAGTTAGTCAAAGGGGAGCCAATGTGTTTCAGGCTGGGAAGACATGCGGAGCATGACATGATGCGCCACCTGCTAGGGGTGGCGTGCACCTATCAGTCCATGCCCCATGGATACTGGCAAAGGCTGTCAGTACCCACAGCATGCCCTGAAAAGGTAAGTCTCAAAACACAAACCCACCTTCATAGGTACCACAAGGGATAGGAACCTAGATGTAATGCTACCCAATGCCAGAAGTCTAAACAGCAAGATGTGTGCAGTGTAAATGCACACAGCATGCAGAATGTAGATATCAGTCCTGTAATAGAGAACTGGGTCAAGGCTCACATCAGCACCCTAACACTACCAGGTCACACCTCATACTGTGCTGTACAGCCGCAAAACATGGAACAAGCCACAAAAGGGGGGTGACTAGCAATAAATGTCAAGGATAACCACTCCCCCATGTTGGTACCACAACAAGAAGCAGCATGGAGTAGCCATGGTCAAATACCAATGGCTAAAACCACCTCCCAGTATGTAGCCTGCTGCAGACTACTGTCCTAATACCAGGAACTGCACCTGGCCTATGTTGGAATACATGAATATATCAAGCCCCCCAAACCACATTATATTGCATGACTGAAAATACCCAGACATACACCGGGAGCATTATACTAGCACCGACACAGTCAGAGAAATGTTCCCAGAATCCATAAACCAAAATGCCCAGGAACAACGTACCACTCCCACAAGAGGGTAAGCATACTGGATGTGATAATCAGCAACATGTGTACTGGATGGCAAGATGAGAAGTGTATCCTTCACTGGTAAGACCAGACCATAGAGTAATCACACTGGATATACACACCCCAACCCCAGTCCCTGGCCAGAATACCACAGTGAAAAACATGTGTAAAGCATAGGTTGCACCCCTCCAAACCAATGTGGAATCCACGAAAGGCCCTGTGCAAGTGCAGAATATGGGACACACCGCAGAACATGTTATACAGGCATTCCATGAACACAGCCAGAATGCTTGGAGTATGCAATCACAAATAACAACAAGACACAGTGCCATACACACAGGCATCTGGCATGCTGGACTCCAGCCATTACCAAACCATGCAAGAGAATGAGGAAGCTACCACATGATAGAACAAACCTAAAAAGGGAAGTAATCACTGATCAGTAGTATGGCAATAACATATGTCCACACATACAATCCACTAAGGCCAGCCACAACAAGTAGAATCTGTGAATCCAGAGGCAATGTGACACCTGTCCCAAGTACACAGACAACCACAACTCCCCCCAATAAATACTAATATATGTGATAGATGCAACCATGTATCCAAACCGGAGGCTGAGCTCACCAAACTCAGTACTGTCAAAACTAGTCAGGAGGAGAAGGTAACCACATGCACCACAAACCCAGTCCCACATAGACCTACCACAGCTGTAAACCAAACACATAAACACATAAAAACATTCCCGGAGGCCCTAATTACAAACACACCACACCAACAGAAGCCTCCAAAGCAGATCACAAGCAACTGCAACCTCCAAACATAGCACATGCAACACATAGTGCACAAAGCTGGTGTGCCAAACAGTCACAGGCCAGAAGGAGAAACAACATGGCTGATACAGTTGTAATAGGTGTCTGTATAGGCAGACACACTGCTGTCCCACTCACCAGACTGAACAAGGGAAAGGGTACAGTAAGCTGCCTGTATGCTGCCACAATATGCCACATAACACAAGTACGCAGGTGACCCCAAAGCAAGCAGAAATATGATGCACTCAATGCCCATGCTGGTGTGAATGACCTGAGATGTACCTCCCTGATCTACATGAAAAGAGACATGGATGAGCTCTCTGAGTATGTACCCCAGGCCGGTATGACACTGGCCATGTGCAGCATCCAACCCTTACCAAGAATGATGCCACAGTATGATCATGTTTAACAGGTGGCACAGTTACAGCTGTCAGTCCAAGAGGGTCTAATGTCTGTCTGCTCAAGATGTCAAGCATGACAAGCCATGCTGCTGTTCCAGGGATGGCTTGCACCTGTTACCCCTGTGCGTCTGGATACTGGATAAGGCCTTTGCCACCTCCATAGAGCCGTATGTAGGCAAGGCCAAAAAGACTACCCACCAACCTAGAAAACATAAGTGGTAAGAAACATAAGGGTAATGCTGACCAATGCCAGATGTGTAAACTGCAATATGTATGCCCCTGAGGCACTTCCCAGTATGGAGAACATCGATGTCTGTGCAGTGACAGAAGCCTGCTGCAAGCCTAGTGATAGCACACCAGCACTACCAGGTTATACCACATATCATGCGTTATGGCCCCAACACCTGGACCAAAACATCAAAGGAGGGGGAGTATCCATATGCAGCACAGACATCAATATGGCCAGGTAACTGACAATGCACAAAGCAGCGGAGACCACCCATGTGCACCTAAGTGTAGTCAAAACTGCTGTACAGTCTGTAGCATGCGACAGACCACACTCTCACACACAAGAACTCCACCCAGACATCCTGAAGACACTGGACAGTATGAATGTCCCACCAAATACCAGACAAGGTACACACAAATTACCACATAGGTGGCAAACCATTATGTATGCAAGGAGTAATCAGGGACCTAGGGACACAAGTCGACAGTAATCTGTCATGTGACACTTACAATGCCAATGTGGCTAGGAAGATTGTTGATATTGGACACCGTATCATGAAAGGATTCACATCTACATCAACAGAGATCACTGTGCCGCTGTACTGTTCCCTTATCAGACCCATAATCTAGTACAATGACTCATATGGGATGTACCGTACGTGACACCTGCAGCGGTTCGGAAGACCTCATAGTTACCCCACCATGAGGATAAAGGGTGTGAAATATATGTCATATGCTGCCTGGCTGTAGACACCCCAGCTGAATACAGTCATAGACTGCCTACACAGAGGCATTGTATGTCTGTTGTACAAGGCCATGTCCAACACAGGAGTAATGGACATGCTCCACCACAGGAAATCAAAGCCATTGGAGCTGTGAGAGTGACAGATGTCAGCCTCAACACATAATAAAATAACGTGCTGGAGGGACAGATACATAACCCAGAGGCTTCCCACACCCAGAAACAGGATCCCAATCCATGTTAGGCAGAGCCCCTCACTGACACCCCTCAACAGGAATATTGCCAAGTGGATGGATGATCGTACATGTATACTGGGGGTCTTCACTGTGTCACGACCAGCCAGAGGCACAGTAAAGAAATTCATAAATGGCCATAATAGTCACATAGCAAGGGGTGGCGAAAGACACACACACTCTGGCTAGGCTTACTAATGCCCTAGGGTGGATAGCCTAGTATGAACCCATGAACCTATGAAGATACACATTGTACAGGACACTAAGGATAATCACAAGGCTTACTTAACTGATGGTAGGAACCATGTTGGGCATCCACAGATATGATCCGAATCACACAGATATTACAAACAACATACCAAACACACACACATATTGCTAACATACAACCTGACAGGTGCAGTGCAAACCCCCTCCCCCCCAAGAATGCAAAATATCTATCCCAGCAGATTGCTGGTCCCCTGACATTTCAGATGCTGAGGTAACAGCCATCATCTGCAAAGCAAAACACACGGCAGCAAAGGTATGTGATGGTGTCCTGGGCTGAGCCCAAAATGGACTCCAGGAATAATGGAATGCCAAATCACACTACTGCCCAATGTCAGCCTTACCACAGGATATGTACCCAAAGAGCAGTGTACAACAACAGTGGTCCTTCACAACAAAGGTGTTGCCTGAATGGATACTGCAAACTACCACCCCAGGATCCTGACAAGCTTGGTCTGCACAGCTATGGAAAGGATCAGTATGTACTGCAGACATAAAGCTATTGTGGACCTACTGATACTGGACCCTACACAGTGTGGCTGTCGTAACTGCAGATCCTGCCCCTAAACATGTTTGACCCATTTGAAGCAGTCATTAAGGTCATTGATGAGGGCAATGTGGTCCACACAGCGTAGCTGGACCGTGCATATGCTTCTAGACAATACCCTACAAGTTCAGTATGAATATGTTCACCAGCTTAAATATATACCCCTATGTCAGTAGAGGGGTTGCAAACCAGACCAAGGACAGAACTGACATGGTCAGACATGCTGCATCCATGTCAGACTACAAAGCAGATATGAGTGGCATCCCACAAGGCCTGGTCCTGGCCCCCCCCGTTCTGTATATATGTCCCATAGGTATAGGCCAACATGGAAGGACTGTGACTGAACATGTATGCAGAGGAGTACAAACAGCCCACCATATCCGACCCCCAGCTGACACAAGCAACCCACAAAAGGGCCACCTAGAAACAGACAACTGGAGCCATAGCCATGTCAGCAAGATAATTGCAGAACTGTGTATAGACAACCACCGTGGATATACAGTAAGTGCCCACAAATTACCACACAGGTGTCAACCCATTACGTACCTAACATGTAATGAGAGACCTGGGGACAAAAGGTGATAGATATCCTGCACTGGACAAACATGTGGCTGTAGTGTTCGCAGAAACATACTATATACACACCCAATCATGAAGGTTGTCAGATGTAGATAAGGGGAGGTCACTGTGGCTCTGCAGTCATCCTTCATCAGTGTCACAATTGACTACAATAGCCCCTGTGGGATATACCTCGGTTGACACCTCCATCAACTGTAAAGTCCACAACAGTACCCCACCAGGAGTAGCAAAGAGCATGAACAGATGCCATGTGTTGCCTGAGTAAACAAACTGAAGCTCCACACACTGCCATACTGCCCAGCTACAGGCAAGCTGTGCCTGATGTATGAAGCCATGTCCAACCTGGAATCAATGAACATGCTGCACCTTGTGCAATCTGAATGGCAGTGAGCTATGCACATGAGAGACCTGAACCCCAGCACTGACATACAAAGGACAAGCTGTACAGAATGATCCATAACACAGAAGGCACCCCCACTCTGCAGTAAACTCCCGGTACAGATCAGCCAGAGAGTCACCTATCAACACCCCTCAAGAGGAATCCTGATGAGTGGATGGGAGATGGTAGGCTAACCCTGGGTATCAGTTTTATGTCAGAGGTAGACGGAGGCACAGTATACTAACCATGACATATGTCATGGCAAACTCCAGTTACAATGTGTGTCGAAGGACAAACACACCCTGTGACTAGCATCAGAAATGGCCTAGGGAACATCGCTAGTGTTTGCCAATGTCCACCCATGTTGTGGAATACACTACCAATGTTGGATGAGCCTGGTGTAGGTAGTCCATATCTGAACATAATGCAACATGGTCATATGTGCACAACTGGCCCCTACACAGTCTGTTGTGCTCACTATGAAGATGTCAAGCAGTGATAGGACTAAAGCCCAGGATACTGTCCACCACAGTGAAAGTACTGAACCAGTACACTATACGGTACTACAGTGTAAGGTCATCATGAAAGTATGTTGACAACTGCCTGCAAAGTATCTCATGCAATCCCTGCAGGCACAGTATAATCCCTGTTGTGGCAGACACGAAGCAGTTGGCCAGTTAGTACACATCATGACACCCATCACACAACCATAAACGTGAGATATTGTTGAACTTCGCACACACCCAAATATGTGGTGGACTTCAGAGTGCAACATGAAAAACAAACTTCCTGCACGATGGCAATTGCAAGGCTCAAGAAACAAACTAGATCAGGAACCAAAAAATGAGAGCCAGCAAACAGTGACTAGAATGAAGATCTGTATTGATAAACAAAATCACAGCATATTGCAACAGTTACAAACCGGTTTCGGCTGGCAAAGCACAGCCTTCTTCAGTGTACAAAAAATCATGCCATACAAAAGCTGTATATATACAATAAGCAGTCATCCTATTGGCTAGGTTCTAAAGATGTTTATTAAGTCCCGGGGGAACAACCCTCCCAGTCTGATAATCCATTTCTTTTCTTTTATATTTAAAATGGAATGCCATCCAGTTTTGTTTGCCCTATTTCCAAATATCATATCAAATCAATGACAATAAAGTTGAACTTACATGTTGGATGAGCTAGTGTGTGTTTATAGAGCGCATTATGCATCCTTTTTTGTTTAATGTTACTGATGTGTTCGGAGATACGTATTCTGAGAGGTCTGGACGTTTGTCCAACATAAAATGAGCCACAGTTACAAGAGGCCAAGTAAATGATCCAATCACTAGAACAATTAGAGAGAAACTTCAGATCAAACACCTGGGGGCAATTACGACTAGAAAATTGTTTGGACTTATTTATATATTTGCAATTATTGCAATGTCCACATGGATAACAACCATGTAGTGGTTCACCAGAAAGTGTTGTTTGTACCAATTCATGTGTATTGATGTCCTTGTGTTTGTAATGATTGAAAAAAGAATTAAGGTTCTTGCCTTTCCTATAAGAAAATAGGCAACTATCAGAGATGATACTATTGATGTCCAAATCACATTGTAGAATGTTCCAATGCCTCTGTACACTATGAATGAGGCGGCTGGAATTACGAGCATATGTAGTCGTGAATCTGAGAGGTTGGAATGGCTTGGTGGCATGTGTCTTATATGTAAGCAAGTCCAATCTATCCATAGAACAGACCTTGTTGCTAGCCATAGATATATCACCACTTCTATACCCATGAGACTTAAACCTGGTAGTAATGTCAGATTTGTGTTTCAAATAGCTAGTCTCATCTGAGCAAATACGCTTAGCACGTATAAATTGTGACTTAGGGATGTTGCGTGCTATGTGAGGTGGATGGTAACTAGAGGCATGTAGGATAGAATTATATTCTGGGAACTTTCTATATATCTCTGTGGATAGAGTGTGATCAGGGGCCCTCTCAACTAAAACATCCAAAATGTAATGGTATCCCTATCAAAACTAGCAGTAAAGTGCAGACCCCAAGCATTGTTGTTTAAGTAAGTAACAAATTCTATCAGGGAGCCTTCATCTCCCTTCCATACCAACCAAACATCATCAAGATAGTGTCTCCATATGTCAATCTGTGACAAATAGATGTTCCTGTCCCTGTCATATATAATATGATTCTCAACAAAGGCCATGAAGAGATCAGCATATATAGGGGCAAAGGATGCCCCCATGGCTGTCCCTTTGGTTTGCCAAAAGCATTGTTCCTTGTAATAAAACACATTACTTGTGAGAACATATTGTGCTAAACCAACCAAGAAGGTGTTGAAGTCTGGACTATATAAGTTTGAGACTTCAAGCCAATAGGCTAATGCATTAAGTCCATCTTGGTGTGGAATGTTCATATACAGGGCACTTACATCCAAAGTACATAGTAACCAACTGGGCTCAAGCTGTGTGTCGGAAACAATCTGTAGGAAGTTGGTAGTGTCCTGCAGGCGAGATCGAATGCTGGGTAACAAAGGTTTTAGATGTTTGGTCAGAAATAATGAAAGGGGTTCAGTGATGTATCCTCTACCAGATACAATAGGCCTGCCTGGTGGATGAAAAAGATCTTTGTGAATTTTAGGCAGAAAATAAATGTATTGATTAATCGGATCATGAACCAAAAGTTGATTCATAATGTCATTAGTTATGATGGCCTCCTCCCTAGCTTGTTGTAAATACCTCTCTATCTGTTTGCTAAACATGTTGGTTGGGTCTATGGACATATGCGAGTAATATCTTTGATCATTAAGTTGTCACATAGCCTCACTGTCGTAATCAACCCAGTTTAAGACAACCACAGCACCACCTTTGTCAGCTGAAATAATAACAATTTCCTATTATTTTGGAGTTCCAGAACAGCTTGTTTTTCATCAAAAGATAAATTATTATGTTTTAATGGAATATCTGAACCCAAAAAGTGTAAATCCTTGAGTACGCTGTTCTGAAACTGCAATACCATCTGATGCATTGGTGGTGAGAAATTAGATTTATGGTATGTAAATCTATCATGATCATTAGTAGAGTCAGAATCACCAAAAAACAACTTTAGGTTCAAAAGACGACAAAAGTCAACAACATCCTGAGCAAATGATTCCTCGGACACAGTAAAGCCTGGAATAAATGTAAGACCTTTATTTAACATTCTAATCTGTGTCTGAGATAATTCAAAATCTGACAGATTTAAAACATTGTGATATGATGTATTCATTTCGCCAAAGCAATGTTCAGAAGACCCTGAATGCTGTCTATTTCTGTGGTGTTTGCGTCCATCCCGCTTGGTTTTAGACCTAAAGGGGTTAACCCTGGTATTCTTGTTGGAGTAGGTGACTCTGAGACTGCTGTAGATACATTATCAGTGCATGATGAGGTATCCTCAAAAGAGGAAGTAGTCTCCATATCATGCCTTCTTAAGATTGATCTTGGTCGTTTCCTCTTACTAGTGGGTTTAAATGAAGTAATAGAAAACCTAACATGTTTAGAACTAGATAAAAATGGGGTACCCCTTTTGTAATCCTCCTGGTCCCTGGTGAATTTTTTAGTTTTTCTGGACTTGAGTTCAGTGTCAAGCTTCTGTAAATCTGAAGCCACATTATTTAATGATTTTTTAAAAAACGGTTCCTCCTCATAAACCCTTAGTTTGCTGACCAATATATTAATTTCTTCCAATTCTTTGTCAATGGCCCTGTTATGAAACTTGAATAGCTCAACAACAAATGCCATAGTTGCTTCTTGTTGTATTGTATGCCATTGTTGATTAAGTTCATCATCCACATTGGTAACATGGGGAATGGTGCGTATACGCAGTCCCCTTGGAGTAATTCCTGCAGTCTGGTAAGCTTTAAATAATTTACTATGCCAGATATTGGATCTGAGCGATCTAAGATGCTTGTTTAAATTATCAAAAAGCATACTGCAATTGGATTCTGAACCAACCAAATCAGACCCCACAGTGTTCCCTTGAGGAGAGCCGAGTCCAAAGACCCCAAGGTCCTCTCTATCCGCAGCCAGCCCACGGATGAAGCTGGAAAAATCCATATTGTAACAACAAAAAGACAATAATTGTCAATAAGCTAAAAAGAAAGGAGAGCAAGCTGACAATAATGGCCAAAATGCAACCACGTCAATCACTTAATAGATGAGTACAAATAGTGTATGGACAATAGCAGCATACAACGTCAATTGACAAAGCTGCGTCCAAATGACCAATTGTATAGATGTGGAACACTGGGAAAATTATGATTGGTTTATGGAAAAAATTTTTATAATGTCAAAATAGTTTAAACAAAAGGCCGACAAGCCAAGGGAGTGAGAAGCTCAAAAATGTTTGAGTATATGTGATATCTATATTTGACACTGAACAGGCCCAAAAAATGTACTGAATATTAACAAAATGTCATCAAATGATAACCTGTTTACACTTGGTTATGATCCATTAGATTCAAGGGACCAAGAGGAAACAAATGATGGGAATCTAACATGTTGCAAAATGAAAATAAAAATTGAAGAGCAGTAAGACAGCATGCTATAATATCCATACAGCAGAAACCTATTGGTTTAAAGCAATAACCTAGTATGAGGTGATCAAATAGGTGTATAAAAATGTAAATCCCAAAAACTTAGTTTACAACTCCCAAGAAGGATTCCACTAGAACCTATTTCAACATGAGTATATAGAAATGGTCAATGATTAATGGAGAAAAAAGTTTTTTATATATAATGGCCAGTCCTATCATCCAAATTGGATATATATATATGACATACCTTGGCAAGCAAACTTATGTCAATGGAAACCATGCAGAGTGGAATGTAACAGGGATGCTAGTACATATGCATAAGAAAAAATAGGTCTTTGTGAATTGCACTTGCTTAGGCAAAATGGACATTGAACATCCACATATGTCATCAATAGAATATTTGTTGATGATTTTAAGTAAGGACCACCAAACTAATACAGCTGGTAAAAGGGAACTATATCTGGTAGCCAAAGTTGTAAATAGCAATTGTTAAACCACTGGATTATATAGTTGACAAAAGTGATATCAAATAATCAAAGTCACAGTATATGTCCAAAAAGCATGTATCTAAATATTAAATATATACAAATGGTACAAAACTAGTTATCAGTAAAAATCATAACTAAGAATCATGTCTAGGTAATCATAAGCATGTTCATGAAAATAATAGAAAAATATCCACTCAGATGGTAATAACGTATAAGCATTAGTAAACCCTGTCCATGTTTCCTACTAAAAATAGGAAAATACTAAACAGTAGTTCCATAGTAAAAAGTAAACATAATATCAACTGTATGAGCCCATAACATTATCAATAAGAGAGAGTATTATAACAGAAATAATACTTGTATTAATAAACACACATGCGATCAAAAAGTTGATCGAAGGTCCGACCCTGAACCAGTCCAAATGTTAATAATCCAAGACGAACTAGATCCATGCATCCAATGAAGTAAGCGGAAAAAACTATAGGACATCCGAACCTCTCAGTAAAATCTGTAGTATGAATAAAGTCCCCAAGTCCAAAACATAAATTGTATGCGAAAGATCAAAACCAAAAAGACATATATGCCAGAACCAACCAATAAATATGTCCAAATGTTGAATTCCACACAACCAAGTGCACGTACCACTGTTTTAGCCTTCTTGAAGTGTCCAAAAACCAACCCGAAAAAAACGGGTGAAAAACATATACAGAAAGCGACTGTATAATACGTGATGTTTAGATGTTAGAATGCATACATCCGAACCCGCCAGTAGCTTACTTACCCAATAGTAATAAGGTTTAACCAAAACCAAATAACAGAACCAGCCACAGTATCTGTAATGAAACACCCAGACCTGAAAGTGTCCAAAAGTTAATCCCGAAGCTGCATCCAGCACAAACATGTAGTTTGAAGAATGGCAGGCCCAAAAAATTGCTTGTTCATGGCAAACACGCAGGATGCGTACTTTGAAGTACTTTGAAGTACCGTAAGCCCAACAAAATTCACAGATGGCAAAACGATAAAGAACCAAGCCAGCAAATTACTGCAAATATAAAATTTGAAGAAAGTTAGATAAAATCCAAACAAAAAGCTGGATTGAAGAGACGCTGCACTGGAATACAAGCAGCAGTCTCAGAGTCACCGGCCCCAGCAGGATGTGGAAGGGAAGTGCAACATGAAAAACAAACTTCCTGCATGATGGCAATTGCAAGGCTCAAGAAGCAAGCTAGATCAGGAACCAAAAAATGAGAGCCAGCAAACAGTGACTAGAATGAAGATCTGTATTGATAAACAAAATCACAGCATATTGCAACAGTTACAAACCGGTTTCGGCTGGCAAAGCACAGCCTTCTTCAGTGTACAAAAAATCATGCTATACAAAAGCTGTATATATACAATAAGCAGTCATCCTATTGGCTAGGTTCTAAAGATGTTCATTAAGTCCCGGGGGGAACAACCCTCCCAGTCTGATAATCCATTTCTTTTCTTTTATATTTAAAATGGAATGCCATCCAGTTTTGTTTGCCCTATTTCCAAATATCATATCAATGACAATAAAGTTGAACTTACATGTTGGATGAGCTAGTGTGTGTTTATAGAGCGCATTATGCATCCTTTTTTGTTTAATGTTACTGATGTGTTCGGAGATACGTATGTACACTGAAGAAGGCTGTGCTTTGCCAGCCGAAACCGGTTTGTAACTGTTGCAATATGCTGTGATTTTGTTTATCAATACAGATCTTCATTCTAGTCACTGTTTGCTGGCTCTCATTTTTTGGTTCCTGGACTTCAGAGTGCAACATATGGAAAGCTCACACTGGGCATGCTCGCACACTTTGATAAATGAGGCATATGTCAGACAACATGCCATGGAAAGGCTGAACTGGGCATGCTCACACACTTAGGCCATATCCCCATTTAGCAGTTGGCCACACATATCTGGTATTTGTACGTGTCATTCCAGGAACCAACCACAACATAGCAATTTGCCCAGTGCACACAGTAAATGACTACAGAGACATAAGTGATATAGTGGATCACCGTCATATGTAAACATCTTCCACAGATACACAAGTTGGTCATAGGAACAGGGAATGCTATGGCAATAAAGACCTGCAAACAGTAGAACAGCACAACAAATATTGTGCATCTGACAATTGAACATATGGGTGTAGAGGTCAATACTAGGCTTGTTGCCCTAGGGAATGACAGCTCAGCCAAAGTGTGCTTGGCATCTGCATCCCCAGTACAGTAGGCTACTGTGCCACTGTAAAGTAGGTCACATAAGGCAACGTGTGAGGCTAGTGAGCTGTGCCTCTGTCAAGCAGGGGCACAGTAGAGATCCCAGGGTTTGAATGTGCTAAGCCACAGCCATGTTGTATGTGTGTGCTGGAAGAGGGTTGCTGAGGATCTCTAACAGTAGGTGGCCGTCAATAACAGACTGAGGGGAGCCCTATCTGCATTCTCTGGACAATTCCACTGTCAACACTGTGTTGTGATGATTATGTGTGAATGAAGTGCCATGCCAGAACTGTTCACAGATGTCCTCCCTCTGTGGGCTACAGCTCTGCAATTTATTAGCTCACTCTGTCCGTTGTACGGCTCATATATGGCTGGTGTACACCTGACAGGTGTCTTGTTGTGGAGCAGTCATGGGTATATGTGGGATAGCATGATCAATGCAAACTGTACACATGCTCATAGAATGCAATTGTCAAGGATTATGCTGAGTGGCCAGTATAGTCCCCCAGCATGGGTCCTTTGAAGTCGTCCACCCCAGTCTTCACAAGTGTAGAGTCTGCTTGTGCTAAATACAGTTTGTGTGCAGTGACAACCTTGCCTGGGGTGGAGATGGGATATGGATGTCCAGGGAAAGGTGGGTATGGTCAGATATCGACAATGGTGGTCTACCTCAGGTGTGGAACAGTGAGTACCCATGTTGCAGATGGACAGGTGCAATATGTATTCCCCCATGTGGTTGTGGTGTGTGGTTCTGCCATAGCACATGGACCCACAAATTGTAGTGGCTGTAGGGTAAAGTGGTAGAGGCCTGAGTAGTTCTCACACACAATATGCCTGTACCTGATGTTAACAACTGGAATGGTGTATGTGAACACATGCATATCCCGGCACTTTTCCCAGGGAAGCTAAGTGTATGTCTTGGATGTGGGTGTGGTGTTCTGGACTGGTTGTGTTGTGTGCTACAGGTCCTGTGGTCACGAAGCATGGTATAGAACATAACCTGCCAGTGCGATGTGCATATCTGACCCTGACGTAGGTGGCTGCAAATGCATATATATGCTATCCCCCACCTGACAGGTAGTACTAGATGTACATACCTCTGTAGAAATAAAGATGCCAGCACCCTATAAATACTGCAGGTGCAGACCAGATGCCCAGTAATTCGGTTAGCGCGCTCTGCTAATGTGTCCCCCTCAAGTGTCATAATATAGGTAGGTAGGGGTTTGAATCATACAACTGCCCAGTGTGTGTGGAGGGGGGTTAGTGTGTGTGCAAGTTTGTGTGAGGGAGATGTCCCTTTTGGCAACTGTGAAAGCACTCTACAGGATGCACATTCCCCTATCTCAGCACGGATGATGTCAGCACCCTATAAGTACAGCAGGAGAAGAGAAGCCTCCCAGTAATTCAAATAGTGCGCTCTGCTAATGCGTCTGTCACGAGTGTCATAACATAGTTAGGTAGGGGTTTGAATCCTGCAACTGCCCAGTGTGTGTGGAGGGGGGTTAATGTGTGTGCAAGTCTGTGTGAGGGAGATGTCCCTTTTGGCAACTGTGAAAGCACTCTACAGGATGCACATTCCCCTATCTCAGCACGGATGATGTCAGCACCCTATAAGTACAGCAGGAGAAGAGAAGCCTCCTACTAATTCGAATAGCGCGCTCTGCTAATGTGTCTGTCATGAGTGTCATAACATAGTTAGGTAGGGGTTTGAATCCTGCAACTGCCCAGTGTGTGTGTGGGGGGTTAGTGTGTGTGCAAGTCTGTGTGAGGGAGATGTCCTTTTTGGCAACTGTGAAAGCACTCTACAGGATGCACATTCCCCTATCTCAGCATGGATGTTGTCAGCACCCTATAAGTACAGCAGGAGAAGAAAAACCTCCCAGTAACTTAAATAGTGCACTCCGCTAATGCGTCTGTCACGAGTGTCATAATATAGTTAGGTAGGAGTTTGAAACCTGCAAATGGCATATGTGTGTGTTTGGATGTGGGGACTTTATGCATGTGCAATTCTGTATGAAAAACATGTGCTTTTTTGCAATCAGGAGATCACACTACATGATGCACATTACCCTTTCCAAACAGTGATGATGTAAGCACCCTATACATACAGCTGGAGAAGAGACATCTACCAGTAATCCAAATAGCGCAATCTGCTACAGCGTCACTCTCAAGTATCATAACATAGTTAGGTAGGGGTTTGAAACCTGCAAGTGTGTGTGTGTTTGGATGTGGGAAGTTTGTGTGTGTGCAATTCTGTATGAGAAACATGTTTGTTTTGGCAATCACGAGATCACACTACCTGATGCACATTACCCTTTCAAAACACTGATGATGTCAGCACCCTATAAGTACAGCCAGAGAAGAAGAACCATCTAGTAATCCGAATAGTGCGCTTCGCTAATGCATCTCCCTCACGTGTCGTGACTTAGTTAGGTAGGGGTATGAATCCTGCAAATGGCAAGTGCGTGTGTGTGGGGGTAGTAGGGTGTGTATAAATGCAAGTGTGAGAGAACATATCCTTTTGGCAAATACTACAATACACCAGAGGCTGCATATTCCCCCAGTAAACACAGGGGATGTCACCAGACTATCAGCACAGCCAAACAGGGCTAGGTGGCCAGTAATGCCAATAGTGCGCTCTGCTACTGGGTCTATTACCATTGTCAAAGTACAGATAGGTATGTTTTGGTAACCCACAACTGCCACGTGTGGTTGTGTCACACATTATGACCTTGTGTGGGTCTTTGTGCATAGCAATGCATGCCATTGCCTAAACCAGCAATGGCATTGCACACATGATGTATGTGTGTGACACATACACATACATACCTGTGATCTGCAGTAGTTACCATGTCTGACACATGGCTCGAGTGGATAAATGGTATTTGCAATTCAAAACAATATGACTGTGTCTTACTGTGCAGGGGCCGCACTCGGTATGTGTCTATACAGTGTGGGCATATATGGTAAAATACCTACAGCAGGGGATACACATCTGGTCTGGGCCATATAGTCTACATGTAGTCGATGTACAGGTGCTGCATGTTCCCACCTGTTGTGGGAGTGGTAACATGTCATTCCACTGCAATGCAGTGACCACATGCTGGGAACCTTTCAACTAGTGTGTTGTAGCTACAGTAATGCTTACGCACAATGTTTGGCTGGATGCAGTCCAGCCATATAAAGACAGTTCTTGAGACTGTCATATTACCAGTGTTGTTACGGAGGATAGGTGGTTTTCCTGTGTATGGGAGGGTTGTGTGTGCCAGGCTATGAACCAGATGTCAGTCTGACACACTGTTAGCTGCACATGAATAGGCCCTGATGCTTTGTGCTGTGCCAACAACCTGGAGGTGTGTGTATCTGTAGTGCCTTGGGATACCACCCCCCTGTCCATGTGTATTACATGTGTAGGGGACGACAGGCATGGTATGAGGCATAACCTGGCAGTAATGGGTTGCACCTGTGAGCCATGAATCAGGACTCTGGTACTGCACAGACATTGCAGTTCACCGGACAGTGTCCAGTGCATGCATCTTGCAATGTACACAGCTGGTGTTGTGTAGCAGCACTGTTAGTGTCCCAACCTGTGTGATACCCGCAGAGGTGGCTATGTAATCCGTGTCCTGCAGCATAAGGCAGTATGTGTGTATCAAGGAGCTTCGCCAATATACATTGGGCCATGGGTGTCACGTGCAAGCTGCCCCTTGCACATCATTGTGGATTCCCTAGCATGTAAGCACACGTTGACAGCCAGCGGATACCCTATTAATGACATTGGAGACTGAGCAGAATGTAGACATAGAACACCCTTCCTACATATAGTGGTAGCATATCTGGTGAGGGTATGATGGCAACCAAGATCAGGCTCATACTGGCCCGTGCCACATGCTGAGAGATCCCTTCTATGTTCCCTATCATGTAGTCCAGGAAGGTATGTCTCAGGTCATCCATAGTGGCATGGTCAATGACTGAGTCATATGTGTCCATGCCTCTGACTGACCTGTATGCATGTGTTTTGTGGTGGACCATAGTGCCCCTGAGGCATATCACTGTGACCTTCACCATGTACAGCCTGTGGAGCAGGACCCCACTGCAGCGGCCAAGACAGGTACCTGACACATCTGCAGCAGGTGTGTTGTGTAGCCCTACAGGCAATGAGTGTGTGGCACACGGGATGTGTGTGCCATGTGTGGCATGTGCTCTGTTCTGACGTAACATATGCCTGTGTGCCAGCTGCGGAGGTGTGTGATGCTCAGGCAGGATGCTATTCTGAGTCCCCACGTATGCCCCAGTGTGTTCAGCTTGCTGTCAGTGCGTGTCTATGTCTGACTGGTATTGTAGTCACTGTAGTATGACATGCCACCTGACAGGGTATGTCATTACTGGGTTCAGAATGCTCAGTCCCCAGATTGGCTATGTGGTGGCATCCCACACATGTGTTGTACATTCCTGGCCAAGGGTGATGGTTGACTGCATACATGTGGCAGCTGTGACATTGCCACATGACTCACATAAACCACAACTGGACCATAGAGGTGATTCACAGGTTACCTTTGCACATGCTACCCTAGTAGTGTGATTGCCATGGTGAGTACCAACACATAGGGCCAATGGGGAACAACATACTGAAGGTGTGTATGTGTGGGTGTAGTGCTACTGTTTTATAGCACTGGCATATATGACTGCACACATGGGTAAATGCCAGGTAAGACATGTGCAATGTGTCACAGTCAACGTACATGCGAACAGGACAGACAGTGACGTTCTGTCATGTGTAAACTTGACATACATATCGTACGCTATGCAGATGTCACTAGGTGTCCACAGAAGCACTGTAACTCTGCATTGCAGGTGGAAGCAGTGTTCCAGGGAACCCCAAGCGAACATGCATGCAAACAAAGCTACAGTAAGCAGGGCTGGAAGTAGTCCATTGTACAACAAAGAAGGGGTAACACTAACAGTAGGTAACAGTGCAAATATGTAGGCACTATCAACATGTACCCAGGAATGCACAGTGCAGATGCCCATGGTAGAACTGATATTATGTCATAGTTAATTATGATTTGGATTACATTGGTACTGCACACATATCAACATGCGCAAACATCCACATTGCATAGTCATTGTGGGCAACTTGACACCATTACTGTACATGTCCATCATTGCATATCACTACTTGCATTAGCTTCCCCCCTGTGCTACCCATGTATGTGGCTATCTGTTGACATCCTTACCACCAGCATGCAATAATGTGCAGCTGTTACACTTTGGTACGTACTATGGGTGCAAATAACAATTCAGGACAGTCATACAGTTACTGCATCAGGCATGCTGGGATATACACACAGTCATATCAGCACACTGTACTGTTACCAACATGATACTACTAATACACTTCTATGTAGTCACCCTGTGCATCAGCAACGTGTTTACCTGCTCCTGCAATGATGTTGGAGATTGCAGGAGGTGGCACAGTGTCATCATATGCACAGAGTGTGAATTAGGTATGCCTGAGTCTGCCACTGATACCACCAATTGACATGTGTGTGTATGTGTGTTGGTGAGGGACAGCAGTACAGGGTGGGGCATTGTTGGTGCAGTGTGTGCATGTATGTGGTAGCCCTAGGTGTTAACATTTTGCATGTGTGTATGCACGCACACAGTTCCACCTCATGGCTGCCATATACAGGGGTTTGTGGACAGCCACAGACTGCACCTGGCAGGTCATACAGATCAGTGTCTGTGGGCATGGACACGGTACCTGTGCCTGGCAGGGGTGTTACGGACCATAT
Organism: Protopterus annectens; assembly: GCF_019279795.1. Lineage (NCBI taxonomy): Eukaryota > Metazoa > Chordata > Ceratodontiformes > Protopteridae > Protopterus > Protopterus annectens. Next base: position 1,290,512,014 of record NC_056733.1, on the reverse strand, counting down.
CCAGTACTAAGCCAGACTGGGTACTGTCATCAGAAGCAGGAGTGTGTTGACTAGACACAGGTCCCTGTTGGGACTGTCCAGAGCCATGTGCACGTGGTCTCCTGGGGCGTTCCGATGACAGCACAGACCCAGCATTGCTGGGGCTGCTGATGGCACTATGGGGGCATGCGCGGGCCTGTTGTCATCCATGCCGACTGCCAGCTGCTGCTGTTGCTGGCATACAGCCACATCAACGCCGCAACCGCCCACCATTGCCCTGGCTCATGGACATTTGGTTGTGGAACTGCTGTAATATATCCCCACAACGTCTGTCTATGACATCGGTGAAATTACGGATAGCATCCGCAATGTCACGCATACTGTCAGTCATGGCTGTGCGACATGCTCTCAGCTCCCTCAGACCCTGTCTGGTGTACCTTTCCATACATGACTGTGCCTGCACGACAGCCCGAAACATAGCTGAGGTTGACAAACCTCTTTGGGCACGTCTGCCAGAGGCAGTACGCCCATGGATGCTCCCACGAGAACCCATGGGCAACTGTCTGTGTGGTACCATCGCAGGACCCTGCCCATGGCTGCTGTGTGGGGAAGCATGTGCCACAGATACCACATTACCCTGGTCAATGCCCACTGTATCCTGTCCATCACCTAGGGACAATGGTGACAAAGGATGTACTGGCAGGATGACTGTGCACAATGATGGGGTTGACAGCTGTGTACTGTCAATTGGCTGACCAATGGCAGACCCTGACACACCTTCCTGTACCATTACACAGGTATCATCATTACCAGTACCTGTGGCACCAGATTCAGGTTCCCTGCTGCAGGACACCAGAGCAGCACCAGAACCTGTGGGAGGAAGACAGGAAACACAGTTTACAGTGTCCACACAATGTTACCAGTGATGCACTTATGCACACATGCACACATGCACACATGGACACAGGCACACATGCACATATGCACACATGGACACAAGCACACATGCACATGCACACATGCACACATGCAGACGTGGACACATGCACACATGCACACATGGACACAGGCACACATGCACACATGCACACATGCACACGTGGACACAGGCACAGATGCACACATGCACACATGCACACGTGGACACAGGCACACCTGCAGACATGCACACATGCACACCCCGCAATATAAACACAGAGCACTACTGAGTTACACTATTATTACTAGCACTATCAGGACTATAATAGGTATTGTTAAACACACTCACCAGCATGGATGGCCTGCCTTGCTGTAACCCCAGAGGGGCCTGCAGAAATGAGGAGATTAATGCCAGTGGGCACAACTGTGCCATTGATACTGCATATGATACAGTGCAGTAGTACACCAGTTGCCTTTCACATGTCAGCTGCTGATATTGCCAATATCACACATGCACAATTACATACTATGTTGACAGCTACATACCATGGACACACCTTACACATGCATAAACTAACAGTGTACAGAACAGTCAAGTGTACATATGGCATATTACCTGCACACTCCATGTCGTGCTGCTGTGTGGATCCAGCCTCCATCATGATGCAGGTGTATTGCTGTTGCTGTTCCGGGGCTGGAGCCACAACACTTAGGAGTAGCCCCTCCAGTCTGGTGAGGGGGGGATTTGTGGCCACCCCACCTCCTGTGGCAACCTGTTGCCTGTGGATATCCGACGCACGCTGACGGACATTTCTGATTAAATCACTGCAGTGATGTCGTACCTGCTCATATGTCCTATTATGCATGCCAATGTCATTTACCCTATGGACAAGGTCTTGCCACAGTGCAGCCCTGTCCTGCTGATTCTGGTTGGTGCGGGAAAACAGTATGTCATACTCCCACACCAGGCTCTGGTGTATCTCCTCATCTTCCGCTGCAGAGTAGGCGGGATTACGCTGACGCGCCATCTCCCTGGAAGAGAACACAAACAGGATATCAGCAGACTATGTCAGCAATATATGGCACGGATACTATACATGATACTCAAGTGTAGTGATATACTACTACTCCCATATGTTGCATGTGTGTGTCTCATGGTGGATACACAAGTACATGGCCAGATATCAGTGCTCAGTCAACACCTGTGCAACAATACCTGCCACATTCCATACCACATGGTAGCATGCCCCATCGGTCAGCACACTGCGACAGGTCCAATGCACAACCTCACTCTGGGGGTTCATACCAAGGTACTGTATGTGGAATGCCATCCACTAGTGTGATGTGGACACTAGTTACTCGGCCTGGATATACATATCCCACCACCACCACCAGCACAGTAGAGTACTTTGATATGTATGTGATTAGACAGTTATTCACTTGTTAGGACTGAGATGGTATCCATGCAGCCCACTGTGCCAGTGGAAGCCACAACCCACACTGCTGACCCCTTTGCGAATGCTTACCATGGACATCCCACAGATTGCATGGAACTTGCACACACATTTCTAACCCAGACCCTATGCACATAGGTTAGGCATCCTGTCCGGTGGACCCCAGCCAGAGGCAGATTGTATAACAATAGCAGGAGGCTACTGCAGGACAGAGCAGATTCATATTAAGGGAAGCCATCTGTGGTCAGCACTGGTAATAGACTACGGTCTCTCATAACAATGGCCACGGCCTACTCTGGGAGGGAAATGGCCACAAACACTATAGATAACCACAAGGCCTTCTTCAGTTATGTTACACATATGGACCAAATGCCTCAGATATGCTCTGAGTTAATACACACCTACTTAACATTCACCGAACACACAGATATTGGCAACATTCTTGCAGACAGGTTCGGTGCACATATCCCCCCTCCTTCTCCCCCACAAGTTTAAATACTTATCACAGCTGAATGTAACCTCCCTATCATCTCACATGTCCAGGTGAGGGCCGCCCTCAGCAAAGCAGAACACACAGCATCATTGTGTCCTGATGGTATCCCTGGATGTGTGCTATGTGAACTCCAAGAGGACATACAACCACATATAAGACTGATATTTAACCTTGGCCGTACTACAGGATATGTACCTGGACCCTGGCATACAGCAACAGTGGTCCCACACCACTAAGGAGGCACCTCTACTGACCCTGGGAACTACCACATCATATGCAAAACTGGCCTCGTCTGCTAAGCTATGGAATTATTCAGTATGGGACGCATATACAGTGATATTGGGTACCTGCAGACACTTGTTCCCAGCCAGTTTGCCTTTGTTATGGGCTGATCCTGCCTTTTGAACCTGGCTGCCCTTTTAAAACAGTCAATACAGCCATTGATGAGGGCAACGCACAGACAACTGCTGCCAGGATCATGGCCTAACAATGACTGACATGTAATGTATAGTCATCCCCTTCTGGTTGAACTACGTACACACAACATATCACATGGACATACCTATAGATACAGACCTATGACACATTTGGAGGGTTCACAGTATGCAGACTATTAACCTGCTGCTTTACATTACCTGTGTTTGTCACAGCTGGTTGCGTTACCACTACTTCTGCTTCATGCTGCTGCAGGCACGGCTTGCTACTGTCACTGCTGACAGCTTAGACTCACAGTGTGTAGCGTGTGTATATATATATTTTTTTCTCTCACTCTCTGTCTCTGTCTCTGTCTGTCTCTCTCCCTCTGTCTGCTTACAGACAGTGCAATGAACGTATTGCATGTGTGGAGTGTTAGTACAGGATGCTTTTGTAGGTATCTGCATAGGTCCATGTGATGGCCTCTGCACCAATTGTAAGCTAGCATTTGCTAATTGCATGCAGCCAGTTGTGTACTGATTGCAGTTCTCACTGTGATTTCAGGACAGTGCTATAAAAAGGTATGTGAGATAGGCGTTGCCCTTTCAGATTGTAAGGGCAGGGACCATGCTGGTATGCTGTGGACACTGTTCTGTGAGTGTAAAGGTTAGCATCTCTCTCATTATTCAGGCTGTAGAATAAATCCAAATGAACCAGGAATCCAGGACGCCAGTTAGAATATGTAAAAACAATCCATTTTTAATGAGATCAAAAGTTTTAGCGCTTTCATCTCGTGATAGAGACTTCATCAGAAACAATTAACCACATTTAATTACACATTATATAGTGTTTAAATCAGTGACATCACACAATTAATTATTTAAAATTTAAACAAACATCAACCTAGAAATATATATAAAACTAGAATGAATGTGTTAAATATGTATATAGCTATTGTATTTTTTGTAGAGTAACATTTTAATGTATATTGGCACCTTGGGTTTTGTTTAAAACACAAAAATTAGTTTAAAAACTTTATTGAAATCCATTATTATATAATAAGCTTTAATAAATAAATATATTGTGTAAATTATGTAAAAAATGTATGAAAAATATCTCTAATAATAAGTAGATATGTAAACTTGTTTCATTTAAAAATTCTAAAAATTCTTAACTTTGAAAAGAAGAAATAGTATATGTAAAATATGAACAATGTATATATGTTTATGCACGTGTGTATAAATGCATGTATGTATATAAATAAATAAATGAACAAATTCAAATGTTATTGGCCCTTTCTGTGAGTAATGGTGTTAATGACACTGTTTCATTTAGTCCTGGGGGAAACATAGAAGCCAATCTAAACTGCCATTGACTTTCCTTCTTTTTTAGTAGATTTTCCCAATCCCCACCCCTGTTGTCTATTTGGATAGTGTCTAAAATACCAAAAACAAATTTCTTGAATTCAACACAAGAGGTACTATGTTTATACAGGGCATTGGTGTTCTTGTGATTCTTAATATCATTTAGATGCTCATAAATTCTATTTTTGAGAAGTCTTTCGGTCATACCTACATAAAAATATTTACAAGTACAACACAAAGCCAGGTAGACCACTCCCCTTGTGTTACAATTACCATTTTGTAGGTATACCTTACTATTCATAATGTTGTTTAGCCTTAACATAGGCTCAACACAAATATAAGAACAGTAGTGACACATGCCACATCTTTTTGTACCTTGTTTATTGTGAAAAGTATTGGGTCTTTTGTATTCCAAAAGTTGTTTCATATTGAAGCCCACTTTGTTAACAAATTCGGGTGTATTACCCAATTTCTTGTATATACCATCATTTGATCTAAAAATATTCCAGTTCCTTTGGAAAATATTTTTGATAGCAGGGGTTCTTGTGTTGTGTGTTAAAACACAAGTGATGTTAAAATCATGAATGTTCTCCCTCCCACCAGAGATGTTGTCAGAAGACCCTAATAGGGGAATGTATTTTTGACCCCATTGTTGGTAAACATTTTGTAGAGTATTCAGGCTGTGTTGTAGATTCACATTTCTCCATTCCTCTTTCCTGTTCCCTGTAGTAAGTGTGTATGCACAATGACACCTACAACTATATATATATATATATATATATATATATATATATATATATATATATATGTAAATATGCATACATTTATATATGTACATTAACTGACATTATTACCTACTAGCTACCAACTAGCATGGCTGTTTCTGTTCACACACTGCTATTATGGAAATCCACTAGTTTTGTCAGTAATTCTAACTGACATGCTTTGTGTACTACACATCCTATATTCCCTTTACATTCATTCCTACTATTACATGATATATTTATTTTAGCACAATGTTCTTGTATAAGAGTCATGGCTTAGTAGTAGGTCATACAGACTACTGTTTCCAAGGTCCTGGGTTCAGGACTGACAGTGGGATTTTATTTTGCTTTTGAACTGACTACAGGACCTGTCAATCAGAGTGACTAAGACACTTTTAAGCAGTTGTAACCGGGTTAGTGCTGGTTTGTGCGGAGCTCACGCATGCGCACTGGAGTTCAGCTCCGCGCACACCCGCTAACAACCACTTAACAGTGCTTACTCTGGCACACACCCACGCTATTTTCTTTGAAAGAAATGAAAATGGGGAGACAGGAAAGTGGTGAAAAAGGGGTCACAAAGAGGATAAGACAGTAGGGAAACAAGCTTGGGATTTGCAGGAGGGATGTAGGTAAGGCCCATAGCTGCCCATTTCTTCATCAGCAACAGCTGTGCATATGTATCTAATTTGGTGTGACATTTGAAACCTTCCACCCCTGAGAGAGGTGTCAGGACAACAATAGTACTTGTTGTACAGCCAATTGTAATTGATAGTTTCCATGTCCAGCAGACATGTGTGCGGAATGGGCAGCTATGTAAGGGGCATAATTTTTTTGTGGGTACAGAGTGCCCTTTATTTATTTATTTTTTTTTCAGGTGAGAGTGGTATGTCAGGTGAAGGAAGTCGGTATAGCTGGGGAGGTAGGTTGGGTAGGTCAACAGACAAGACGAACAAGACACATACAGGGGCGGTGTATGACACATGGGGGGGTTACACAATTGACGGGGACGGAGGTTTGGATATCCAGAGCCCATGAGCCCACAGATGGCAACAGTGGAACTGATATCCCCACCCATGGGCAGTTGCCACTGTTAAAAACCAAAGATGAGCTGGAAACCGCACCCAATCCAGGAACTTTATTGTTAGACAAATAACTTTAGCTACACGCTTTCGGAAGGTACACTGACCCTCCTTCCTCAGAAGACAAAACAGTCAAACAGTGTAAAGCAGGCTTAAGTACATCACCTGTTAACCATTTCATGATGTGTCAATTACTACAATCATAAATACCTACTTTTAACAATCAAGTAAAGTGGATAAACAATAAATTCACTAAAAATCATAAAGCAACATTAACTAAAACCCAGAGAAATACAATATGAAGGATTCAGGGTTAAAAACATACTATATATTATATAATATATATTATAGGCGTACTATAAACCAACCATAAACTTTATGTTGTGAAACATAAAAACCTTTAAAATGAATTAAAAATGTTTTAAAATATAAATACATGTATAAATGTGTATAAAGATGTGTGAATAAATATATATACACACAACACTAAACAAACATGGAAGTGCATTTTACCTCTTTAGGGCTAAATACTTAAGTAAACAACCTATAGACGCATGATCATTAAGCCCAGGGCAGATGTAAGAAGCTGTGCGTATCTGCCAACGTAGTTCTTCTATCTCAAGTTGCGTCTGCCAGGGGCCACCCCTGCTATCAATTGTTATTTGTTTAAGAATGGTAAATTTAAAAAAATGGTCATTGTATAACATAATATGTTTAGCCAGGGCATTTGACTGATCTTGTCTAGTTATTGCATACTGATGCTCATATATATGATTCTTGAGCTTTCGCTCAGTTTTGCCTACATAGTAGGTGGCACATGCTTGGCATATAGCAGCATACACCACCCCACTGGTGTGACAATTAGCTTTTTCTCTGATGCAACAAGAATAATCACCTAACTTAACCCGTGGGTCTGTGCAAATAAACCTACCTTGTTTACAACTTCCACATTTACTAGTACCTTTACTGGTACAAAAATTTTTTACTGTGCCTGATTCCAAGAGTGTTTTTAAACTTTTACCTCTCCTAAATGTGATCCAGGGTTTTTCACCTAATTTATTAGTAATGTAAATGTCCTCTCGGATAAACACCCAGTTTTTATTTAAAACATTCCTAATTTGTGAATGGTTTGTACTAAATGTACATAAGAATCTAGTAACAGGTTTAACCTTAGAGGGGCTAGAATAAGATTCACCCGTAGTGATAATAAGGGGAGAAGCCACATAGTCAGAATCATCAGGTATAAAGCCATTGTAACTAATTGTGGCTTCTGGTGAGGTAACTGCAGAAGGTGCTGAAAGGATAGGCTTAAAATAACCGATCATTCTTTTATGAATGACCTCGGACTTCACTTCTTGTAAAAGCTGTAAGGGATAACCTCTATCAGTAAACATATCAAAAAGGGTTTCACATTCGCTTATGAAGTCTACAGTTTCAGACACCATCCTTGCAGCCCTCACCATTTGCCCTTTAACAATGGCCTTCCTTTGATAGTAGGGGTGGCAGCTCATAAAATGGAGAAACGAGTTCGAATATGTGGGTTTTCGGTAGATAACACTTGTGTGTTTCTTGCCTACTTGATCTTTAGTTAACAAAATGTCTAGGTAACTAATACTTACATCCTGTAAATTATAAGTGAACTCCAAAAATGTAGTGGTATTAGACATAAATTCCAAAAACAAAGGGACATTTTCAGGAGGCCCTTTCCAAAGCAAAAACATGTTGTCCTGGTACCTAGTGTACCAGGTGACATTTTTGGAAAACATCTCACTTGGAAACACAAATTTTTTCTCCCAGTAGGCAATGGTGATTGCACATTTGCAAAGCTGCCACCACACGGTGACCCCATCGCCACTCCAGATTTTTGCAAAAAAGTTTGCCCATTAAATAAAAGAAAATTATTAGACAAAACAATCTCTAATAAGGTCTCTACTACGTACACAGTGTCATTATTTATGTTTAAATCGAACATATACTCCCATACCCACTCAATGCCGAGTGCCTGAGGAATAACAGTGTACAGATCTTTTATATCAATGGTTAAAAACCAATGGTCAGTATTAAAGGGAATGTTGTTAAAATTCTCCAAAAAACTCCATGAGTCTTTGCATATTTGGTCTTCCTGGCTAATTAAAGGTCTTAATATACTGTCCACATATTTGGCACAGGCATAAGTAGCAGACCCCCTCCCGTCCACAATGGGATGGAAAGGGGGGTCTGTAAGTGATTTATGGATTTTGGGGATTCCAAACAAAACAGGAATCCTTGGTGCCAACATAGTAAGATACGGTATAACTCAGTGCCAATAACCCTTTCGAGAAACAGATCTTCTATGGTACTTCTAATCTTATTATGTGCAATATTTATCTCATTTGTACTGACCTTTTGGTAGAAATCAGTATTAAGAAGCTCCATAATTCTCTCTATGTAGAGAAATTGATCCATTAGGACCAACCCTCCATCCTTATCGGGCTTCATTACCCTAATATTACAATCATGCAAAATCTTAATAAAGTCATGTTGGGGTTGTGTGATGTTAGGAGGACAGTAATGGGTGGAGGTTTTATTACTATTCAATGCCCTAAGATCCAATTCACAGGTCCTTTCGAAAATACGCAAGGTATCGTTTAGAGGCGGGTTAAAAACACTAGGAACCCTCAAATGAGATTCACAAAAGTTGCTATCTCCCATCATTAATCTAAGGTTCAATTTCCTTACATAAAGTTTAAGGTCCATGATAGATTTAACCATATCAAAACAAGAATCAGGAACAAAGGACAAACCCTTAGAGAAAAGGTGAAGCATATCAGGGTGAATGGTAAATGAGGTAAAATTATACACTTTAAAGTCACAGGTAGTATCACAAATAATGGCAGGATTAGAAAACCTGCCCATTAAGTCCTGTGTTGTACCTTCCGATTCCTGAAATAGTTCTGATTGTACTTCCTTTGTCCATTCTGTTGTCTTGGTTTTCTCCCTTGATACTGGCCTTGTTGAAAATTTTGTTGATGGTTCTGTGGGGTATTGGGCAACTGGGAGGATGAAGGGTTATCATTGACATTAGAACCTTGATGGCTCGAGTCTCTATTGTTAATGTTGTTATTATTGTTAGAGATTCTTTCACTCCTACGAACGAACTTGGATCCTCCGTGTCATCTGAACCCTCATTGAGAGATGTATCACATGCTTCAGTGGACCTTACATCCTGAGGCACATCCTGCACTGAAACGTTTCCTAGCAACCTGTTAGACACAGCCAGTGGATGGGGGTAGGCTGTGTTAGTGGTGTATTCGTGTATGTCCCTTTTAATCTTTTTAGATTTAGTGTTAATTATTTTAGTTAAGGATGCTTCAATACTTGAAAATATGCGGGTGTAGTCATATTTGTATCTAAAAAAGTCCGCATCTCTTCTAATGTTATTTTCTAGTTCCCCCAAATCAATCTTTAGTAACTCAATATCTTTATTGTAATAGTTAATTATCAAGCCCATAAATTCGAAAGCTTGTTTGTCAAATAGCTGTAAGAGTTCCTTGTGAAAATCGGAACCCTCAATAAGCCCAACGGGAAAGCGCCATTGCCTAAGACCTTTAGGCACCAAACCTTTTGCTAGACATTCCTGTAAGTAGGAGACTTCAAGTTGTAGTTTCCTACACTTAAACAATTTGTTGTCAAAAAGGTTAATAGACTCGGAAATGTTACTTACTATAGTCTCGTCATCTTGTTGCCCATTCATAGAAGGTGCATTAAAAAAATCTGTTTTGTTTAAAAACTGGTTGATATTAGGACATCCCGAAATAGAAGAATCGTCGTGGAGATGTAAATTTGTGGATCCTGAATCCATCGTGTGGAAAGCTTGCTCTGGCTGAATGGAAACAGCAGGCGAAGATAAAATTAATCCAGAGTCGCTCATAGGAAGATTAACGTTATTATGAGACCGAACAGTATTTGCTAGTTGGCGCCCTTCGTTTCCATTTGAAGGGTGCAATACTGCGGAACCAGTACCATGAGCCTGAGAGGTATAACGCTGTCCACCAACCTGCAAGCTATCCATTCTCTGCGTAAGGTTGTCCAATCGACCCATAATTAGGTTAAGCAAAAGAGTGAGGTTACCTTGTTCATTACCCTCACCAATAGTTGTTGCCATTGGAGCCATGACATTTACATTGCCGGATGCCGGCGTGAACAGAGAGCCCTGGGGAGAGGAATCCAAATCGCTCATTTTCAAAAACCTCGGCAAACCAAGAAAATATCACAGACTTAAAAACCAAAGATGAGCTGGAAACCGCACCCAATCCAGGAACTTTATTGTTAGACAAATAACTTTAGCTACACGCTTTCGGAAGGTACACTGACCCTCCTTCCTCAGAAGACAAAACAGTCAAACAGTGTAAAGCAGGCTTAGGTACATCACCTGTTAACCATTTCATGACTGTTCCTTCACTGCCCAGGACAGGGCTGTGCTGGGGGCTGTGTAGGCCAGGCAACAGGCATGCCTGTAAGTTGTGCCACCTGTGCCTCAAGCTGGCGTAGGGGCCCAAGAACAGAGTCCTGGATCTCCCTACGCACCACAGTCCGGACGCTACAGAGGGTGAGTGGTGGTTCTCCTCCAGCCACACTTGCAGAGGGGGGATGAGCCCCATCCCCTGCAGTGCTTCCACCCGCAGGTGGCACAGGGCCACCGGAGGAGGGTCCAGACTGGGCACTAGTGCCAGGTGCACTCGCCAGCTGAGGTGGGAGAGGTGGGTCCGCTGGAACCCACTTTCCCTGTCGTCCTATATTTTGCATTATGTCATGACAGTTTGGGTTAGTGACATATAATACCATTCGCAATTAGTTGTAACAGCATGCATTAGTATTCCCATTAACCAAACACCCAGATATTCACACCATTGAACAGCGAGCATAACACATGCATAATTTGAACAGCAATACACAGTCCAACAACATGCAGGGTTGATTGATGGCAACAGGCCATCAGGTTTGGATGTATGAACAGGACAGATGCATCAACAGACATGCAGATATTTATCACCCAACAGGACAAATGTCCAGGGGTGTTAATTGTGATTGCACATACCATTTTCACATGGAATGGGTTATACGTGGTTATAGGGTGGGGTGAAGAAAATAATATTAACACCTTCGAATACCAATACATATGCTGTACATTTCTAATAGCTGCACATATATACACACTACTGTTCTAACTACAGTTTCCTATATGATAACTACTTCAACTTGGTGATAGGACTGTTACTGCTACCTCAATATACATTTTATTGTTCTTCATATACATTCATATCTAGCTTTGTTCAGCTACATCATCCTGCTACATTTGCTTTATATAGCTATAGACAACTGTGGATGTTTGGTATGTCAGACAATCATACTATTTGCATATTACAGACTAAGAGCAACATATCCAGATTTTGGGATACACATTCCAGATGCAGCAACATTTTGAACAGATTTCGCTGTTTGGTTTTGCTTCTCACATGCATTTCATTCTGTACTGACTGCAGTATACTTTATTCAGGGGTTATTACTACTTTATTGGTGGATTCATGACACTTTCTCACACTCTCTCACTTGTTTTCATTTTACTATAAAGGATGGTACTTACTTCTAGGCTTTATTGACATGTTTTACCTGTAGTTATTACAATCCTTTCCAGCAGTCTCACTTATGCCATGTTTCAGTATTTCAACAGGGGTATATTTCACACATGTGATTTGCTCATCTTCTGCAGCTGTACTTTTCAGCCTGCTGCAGGTTGTGTACTATTATATTACAGGTGGGGCATCTTTATTTCAAACTTTATTTCAGACATTTTCATTTTTCTGTTTGGATTACAGACTGAAACACACTTTTGTAATCAAGCAATACTTGCAAACACTCTTACACTTGTTACTTGCACATTCTATTACTTAGTAACTACACTGCACTCTTTTGCTAACTGTCATACTTTTATATTTCTTTACAGTTACTGGGAGAGGATTACTGACCTGCCTGGTGGCGCAACCGCACCAGCGTATCGTCATAGGCTCTGCGGTTCGCAGAATGGACACCTGCAGCTGTAATATAAATGAAGTAATATTGGAATACACATCTCCATAATATCAGCTGGTTTAATTTCTTACATACATAATTACATGTAACTTACTCAGTAATGGGGCGTTGGGCATTTGCCGGGCCTCCTGGATCCAATGGATCCAAAGGTTCAGTTGGTCCTGCTTGCGTCTCTTCAGGTCCGCATGGTGGTGACGAACCTGCTCACCAGTCCTTGGAATCCCTGTGGCACTGGTGAGATCATGAGCCAACAGGTCCCACGCCTCAGCCCTATATGCTCCCCACAGGACCTGGCCCTGCATGAGTTGGGCCTCATGATTGTGGACTAGGAGCCAGACCATGTATCTGGACTCCTCAATGCCCCACCTCTGTGCTTGAAAGCAACTACCCTCACCTACTCCTGTCATTCTGGCTGCAAGTCAGTTCTACAATCATTTATGCTGTGTATTCCCACCTATGGGCTTATATAGGCTGTTTTTCCCACACATATCTGTGATTGGCCATTTTGGAATTGTATCAACTTCACAAAACCTGCTTTGTCATACTCCACTTTGTATTCATTCCTATATATTTGCTATTACTGCATTTATAGGTACTGCTGTCATGGCTTAGTGGTTCAGTACCTTGACTATGGTGTATAGTATCCTGGTTTCGAACCTGGCCACTGCTTTTTATTTTTTATGACTGTCTAGACAGGCTAAGGGATGTGTCTGTGTAAAGGCAGTTTTGATACGGCTTGCTCAACATTGCCCGTCGGTTAGCTTGTTGGCGCGGTGCGCAGCTCCGCGCAAATGGGGTATGCTGGTTTACGCCTCATTTGGCTATCAACACGCATATTACGCTCAGCTTAGCTAGGGGCACACAGTTTCAGCATGTTAAACCACTGCTCACCTACGGGCACTCATTTTGCACCTGTTAAACCACTGCTCTCCTACGGGCACTCATTTTGCACCTGTTAAACCACTGCTCACCTACGGGCAGATGCACTCACCTTGTTAAACTGTAGCTCAGCTATAGGCACATCTGGCATCTTTTATTATTTTGTTATCTCACATTTCTTCAAAATAAATGGACTATTTCATTACATTATACATGAACTATGATTTTATATGTGTACATGTTTGTCAGGGACTTGTTTCATGCTTATTTTACTAGAAATAAAAATTGGTGTTGTGGGGGCTCGAACCATGAATGCCTGCTCTTCAGCCGATGTCTCTAGCACTATGCTATTGCTTCTTGGCTTACTTTGCTTATTTAGTTCTTATATCCTTTTCCACTGACTGCTAACTGTGGCTAAGCTACGGGCATGCCCGCGCAAACGAGCGCACTCACGGGCAAACATCTTTACGATTTAAAAAAATATATAACATGTTCATTTATATATTTTATGTTCATAGTCTGGTGGGGCATGTGTTGTGTTGTGTTCATTCACATTTCCATGGTCTCTGTCGTGGGTGTTTACTTTGGGCAGTTTTACTCTTCTGGGGGCGTGTCCGCTTGCAGGGCTCGGCCTACGGACATGCCCCCTACTGTCTTCCATGGACCGTGTTAGCCTTAGCTGTGATTCAGCATGCTCTCATGAATATGCAGAGCATGCTGACATCACTCCGTTTAACTGCAGCCTCCGTGTAAGAGTTATAACTCTTACACGGAGGCTTCGTGAATCCTTCCCACTATCTTCCTCTCTACTTATAAACTGTCATCATACAGGCAACAGGCAATCATACCAGTTCCATTGCCCTTAGACAATATAATGCTAAAAAACATATATTTGTCTTAATATCTCCCTTCTATGATAGTCTTCTATTCTAAAAATCTCTTCATGCATCCATCAGGCCTTAACTCCATATCTTGTAAACCTTACTATATATCCTTACTGAGGGCCTCCATTATACCAAGCATATCAAGTCCCCCTCATAATTACTAGGCCATGCCTTATTGTGTTACTCCTAGAGAATTTCAAGTAAAGCATTCATATGGAGCATCACCTAGTATCCTCCATATATACCTCTCAGTCATTTAGCATTCAGCCTACCAGTCCATAATATGTCTTGTATCCATTTATCCAATCCTTCCCATTAGAATAACCAAATGGGAATATGACATGCATATTTTTAGTAGAACAGATCTCAGACCACAAACATAAGAATACTTTCTGTATAGGGTAATCACTCAGTTTTGAAATCTGAAGCAAATGTAGCACAAGTCACATGAGTATCCTCCTGCTCATCTTTCACCATCCATATATAATCATGAATCCATTCTATAAAACTCCTAACGGTGGTTCCCATTCCACAACAGACAGGCATATCTTTATGCAATCCCATGGAATGCTTGTGTTCAAGATCTAGCTTCAGTCTCCTCAGTGTCTAAATAACCCCCTTTTGAATGAGTGATCTCCAAAATTATATTCTAAGGTCCATTTATGCAGTGCAGTTTACTGACAGACACCTCACATTGTAGACTTCAGTTATTTAAAAAATCCATCTTAATATTAGTAACTTAATACATCCAGCTCTTCATCTACAAACTAAATCATTAAATCATTAAAGCAGAATCTATAACACTAGATTAGGATAAATTAAAGCAACATATTAGAGCTTAAATGTTGATTATAATTAAACATGTTACACCCATCATAGTAGTATCACATGCTATATAATCAGAGAACAGCAACTAAATCTTGCTTCCTACTTTATATAATGTTAGTAACTGAGTATTACTTTGAACTAATAAATGGTCAGGCAGCCAATGTGAGTAAAGATAGTTGCTAACTATTTTGAGTGCAACTTTAAACTCAGTTCTTTACTTCTAGTGAATGCAAACTGCATAAGTATAGTTCTTAGAAATGGCTGGTTAGAATCGTAGAACAATATTTTGCCTATTATGGGATCCACTTTTAATGATCACTTTTGTCATTTGTCTAGTTAGTGAGTAGGTTGCCATTTGTATTATAGTCCTGTTGGAATTCCTAGTCTTATAAAATCTTCAATTTTAAATTATACACAAATCTAAATTTAAAAAGAGGGTATGTTGGAAGTTTTATGCTGTTGAATGTTTGTAATAGGAAATATCACATTGTTGAAAATATGACTCGATCATGTTGAATGGGTCTAAGCATTTTTTTGTGTTGTTTAGCATAAATATATCATTTAATTTGGGGTAGATTTTTATAATGTAGAAGAATTTTTAGAATGACCAGATTATATGTAAATATCTAAAGTCCATTGGCTTTTACCATTTTGGTATGTTCTTGAAATACATCTTTTTGAAATGTTGTAATTCACTCAATTTAGATATCTACATCCCCTTTCCATGATTTCCAGGAATATTGTCATATTTAAGTTCAGATACTAGTCAAGCTTTTTATTTCATTACAATATTTTTCTCTTTGCAAATAAAATTTGTCTTGGATGGAAAATGATTGTTTCACCTTTACCCTCGGTCCTTTCAACATTTTGCAGTTCTAGAAGGGGACCGAGGTAATAGTAGAGCAGTAAATAACTGGGTCCAGATTAAGTTGCATTTCAGATATAACACCTGACTCTGCTTCCAACATAGATCCAGTTTGTAGGAAAACTGGAAAGGGTTTCAGATTTAAAGGCCATCTTAATGTGGGGCAGGTATCACACACTGAATGTGATATTAGAGTTTTCACTTTCTATGAGATTTGTTATAAGGACATCTAAAATATTCCTTTGATGGGGTTTGGCATTGCTTGTTCAGTGACATTTTGTGAAAGGTTATGGAGATTGAAACTGGCATTTGGTAGCAGCTAGCATTGTCCTCTCCAGCCTAGAGTAAGGTCTCCAAGAATAACAGGCATCTAATATTTAAGAGTTTTTTACATAGCTGGTGAATATCCTCCAAGGTTGCTAGTAAACGTGGTTTAGCATGTTACTCTTAAAGTGCTGTATGATTCATTTCAGTTGACTGCATAAAATTTTAGATCCTTGCATTTTGGTAAGCATTTGCGAATGCTTGTAGTAGTCAACCTTACTTTCTTCACAAGGCAGCCATAGTATATTTCTTAACCATGAGACAAATACAAACATCTGTCCCAACAAAGGAGGCTTCAATGAGATTTTACTAATTTCTTTTAACAAGGCTGCCATTGATTGTAACTTTGGGAAATATGTACAGGTTCCAGGATCATTGACCCAATTGCTCTTTTTTCTTGCTGGGAGATAGGTAAACATGTTTGAATCACCAGTAATTCTGTGATAACACAAACTTTTAGGTAATTTTCTAATGCCTGTCTCCCTGTGATGGAGCAGTCAGATTTGGTAGGTCTTGAACAGAACCAATTCAGGTGCTGGAAGAACCTTTTTAAACTAGATATTCTGAAGTAGCTAGATGATTTTAGCCATATTTATTTATCCCCTCACACCCGGGCACCACTTCCCAAAGTGATTGTTCTTTACAGCCTCAGATACTACTGTTGCTCTTAAAATGTACCTCCAGTATAACACTATTAACAGGTGAGCCATGGACCCTGAGTTGACCATACCAGTACATAGGTTCATAGGTTCATAGGTGTGTACTAGGCTAATGGCCTTGGAGCCTCTACAAGCCTACCTCATAGGATCACCCTGGCATCATGCCACCCGACCTTAGTTCCCAGTGCCTCTGTTGAGTAGACCCATTGGAGTGATCCCCAGGGTGAATTTTCTATTTCCCATCCACTCATCAAAATTTCTCTTGAAGAGGGCCAGTGAGGTGCTCTGTTTGACATGTATGGAAAGTCTATTCCATAACATGGGTTGTCTCTGGGTTATGAATTTGTCCCTCCAGCACATTCTGTTGATTGTGGTAATGAGGTTGAGGTCTCTGGAGCATGTGGTGTGGAGGGATTGGAATTTCTTTAGATGTAGCATTTCTAATAGAGCTGGATCAGACATGGCTTTGTAAATCAAGCAGAGATCACCTCTAAATAGGCAATATGAGACAGAGAATAGTTGGAGTTTTTTAAGTCTGTCCATATAGGACAAGTGTTTAAAGCCTAGGCTCCTCTTTGTGAGGTACTTTTGCAGCCTCTCCAGTAGTTGCAGGTGTCTAGTGAGGTACATGCCAAATGGGGCATTGTACTCGATGAGTGGCCTAATGAGGGTAGAGTAGAGGGAGACAATGACCTCTTTCTTCCTGGATGCAAAACCCTTAGTAATGAGATGTGCCATATAGAAGGACTTTCTGACCACAGTGACAATGTGGTGGTAAAAAGAGAGGTTGTTGTCAACCTGTGTTCCCCGATCTCTTATAATGCCTTCTGTGTTCAGTGGACTACCATCAATGTGATCATTCATGGGAACCAAGTTTTTCCCAAAGGGGATGATGACACATTATTTGGCATTGAGCTTAAGGCCATGATTCTGACACCAGTCGTTGGTCTCAGTGAGGCCTTTCTGTAGGATGTCACCCTCACTTTGTGAGTTAATAATAGCTCCCAACTTGCAATCATCTGCAAACATTGTCAGCCAGAGTCCCTTCATGTTGGCTGGACTTCAGAAAAGTAGATACCAAACAGGAGGGGACCCAGGACCAAACCCCATGGGTCTCCACTCGTAACTGGTCGGCAGTCTGACTTGGAGTCAGCTACCTTCACATTGTGGGTTCTATCTGTGAGTCAGTTTGCAACCCACCTAGTGATATAGGGGTTGATGCCTAACTTAGTGAGTTTTTCTATGATTCCTGAGTGGGGAATGGTAACAAAGGCCTTGGCCAGATCAAGGTAGGCTGTATGAACCACCTTGCCTTCATCCACAGCTCTGGTGACTGACTCAAAGAAGTCAACCAAGTTGAGCAGGCATGATCTATCCTTCACAAAACCAAACTGTGTGAGATCCAGACTTTGAAGATTCCCTATATCCTTGTTTATTAGGTCCATGAGGATGTGTTCTATAGCTTTGCATATCAGACTTGTCAGGCTAATGGGGTGGTAGTTCCCAGGGTTTGTAGCCACTCCTCCTTTGTGGAGAGGGATGACTGTAGCAGTGTGCCATTCAGTAGAGACAAAGGCTGAGGTGAGTTTGGATTTCCAAGGTGATTAGTTTGTGGTCGGATCTAACCAGGGAGGAGTTGAATATTTTTGTAGCGCAACAGTCGCCCATGTTAGTAATGACCAGGTCAAGGATGTCGCTACATCTAGTGTGGTTAAGAACGAGATGTTCCAGGGCATTGGAATTAATAAATTCCAGGAAACATTGGGCAAGTGTATTGGCACATGAGTAGTTTTCCCAGTTAATGGTGGGGTAGTTGAAGTTGCCCAGATTGGGAATGTTAGGCTGGACCCTAATATTCTCCAGGGTGCTTAGGAACGTGGAGTGTGAGTCTTGGGACATGGTTGGGGACCTATAGCAGACTACAACCTGAATCGCTGTCTTACCCAATGTTAGCTGCACCTGAAGTATCTCTGATGCATTATGTTGAGCTACCAGTCTGGAGGTGTGCGCATTCTTTATGAATATGGAAACACCACCTTTGGAACTTTGTTCTAAGTTCTGGGGCCAAAAGGTGTGGAATGAGTTATAGCCTGGTAGTGCAGGATTGCTTTCTGCTGCCTTGAATCAGGTCTCTGTTATAGCACAAATGTCGATGTTCTTCATTTTAAGAGTGCTTTGAGCAAGTGCGTTTTGAGAGTTAGACTTTTAGCATAGAGCAGCAAGACTCTCAGAGTGCATTTGTTTGTAGCTGTTTACAGTGGTAATTTGGTATTTGGAACACTGCCTAAAAAAGGAACTATAGGTGTGGCAAGAGTCTTGGCCAGTATCCGGAAGTCCAGGGGTGACAGATGCAGTCCATCTCTGGCAAAGCATCGAGGTCTGTCAGTCATGTCATCCCAAGCAGACAGATACTAGATCCCCTTAGAAAGACACCAGAAACTTTGCCAATTGTGAAACCAATCATTTTCTGCTTGTACTGTGGTATCATTCTGGGTGATGGTAGGATGCAGCTTAGGGCTATGATCATACCTGCCTGGGTTACATAATCCGAGAGCTTCTCCATGTCTCTTTTCATGTATTCTAGGGAGGTATGTCTCAGATCAGTCACACCCACATGTACAATGACAGAGTTATATTTGTGCCTGTTGTTGAGGGACCTGAGTGCGTGCGTTATGTGGTGGATCCTGGCACCTGACAGGCAGCTGAATGTTACTTTCTCCTTATTCAACCTAGTGAGTAGGACATCAGTGTGCTTCAGTATTGAGTCACCTATGACTATTGTGTTGGGCATGCTGTTTTGCCTTAGGGGCTTTGGTTGAGTGGCACACTGTTTAGGAGAGTTCTGTGTCTTGTGATTAGTGTTGTGTTGTGGTGGTCGTGTGTGTTTCTGCCTTGGAGGTCTCTGCTGTTTATGTCACTTTTTATTGAGAGCCTCTGCGAAGGTGGGTGTGTGGTTTGTGTTTTAATGTGAAGGCAGTGCTGGTGTGTGTCCTGGAGGGCTATGTGTTCTATGTGGTGTGGTGCAAGTGTTGACCTTCTCCTCTTGACCAGCTATTCCGGTCTTGGCTGGAGAGTGCATGGCTTCCAATCTGGATATATAAGTGCATCTCTCGCAAGTCGAGTGTTGGGAAGTAAGAGGAGAGGGTTGTCGGTATACATGAGGCAGTTGTTATATTGCCTCAGGATGCCCAAGTTCACCAGGTTAATAGGAGAAAGCACAGGAATTGTCCTTTAGACATTTCTGGAGGGGTGGGCATTAATGCTAAGTACTGGAGCTGTTTCCTTGTACAACATTTAGTGCTGGTAGCACTTTTGTGTGTTACAATAATTGCTACAAGAAGTCTGGTAATGTCCTAGACTAATAAGCTAGTAAATGTGCAGGAGAGGAGAGAACTAGCAAAGCTAAGGGAAAAATTGAAGAGCAGACTTTGGCACCGCTCAGAAGCTTACAAACAGTCCTGGATACAGCAAGTCTGCATCTGGACTAGACTAGTTAGAGGGAAGGCGGGGAAACAAGCGCAAACACTGGCTTTTAAACCACATCTACATAACACCTGTAGAGTGAGGGATCCCATTGGGTACTTTTGATACTTCACCAGTTTTGTGTATGCAGCAGTTGGTTATTTATCCATAGCCCAGTATTTCCACTGTAATCTCTATAGCTCAACTAGTGAACAAGAAGTGACCTAATGATACGGCTAGCCTAGGCCCTTAGAGCAGCATACTTTCTAGCCCTCTCACATGACTTTCATGCTGATCTCATACAATGACCTCTGACATCAGTTCATAGAGATTTACCGAGCATATTCCCTCCTCCTCCTAATAATAGGCTTGTCCAGATATCTGAGATTTTGGAAATTTTAAGAAAATTTGTATAAAGCAGATAAATGTGTAAATCAACAGCACAAATGGAAATATTTATGGTGGACTTAATTATGCCAAGGTTAAATGGAGATGAGACTCAACAACAAACAGTTAAGATGGGCAGAGATGAGATAAAAACAGTGATGTTTACTCAATCTTCAGGAAAGGCTCTAGGAACAGATGGCATTCCTGTGGAAGTTTGGAAAGTTATCAGAGGAAAAAAGTGATAAGTGCATAGTTCAAAAAGTGCATAGTCATCCCCTTTGGAAAAAACAAAGTACCCACAACTGCCACATAGGTAGTAGTCCCCTAAATACGGAAGACGTAATAAGGGATCTAGGGACCCAAGTAGATAGTAATCTCACCTTTGATAATCACATTGCCAAAGTGGTTAGAAAATCCTTTTACATGGCCCACCTAATCACAAAAGGGTTCGCATCCAGATCAAAAGAGGTCACTGTGCCCCTCTATTCATCACTCATCAGACCCATCTTAGAGTACAACGCCCCATTTGGAATGTACCTTACAAGATACCTGCAACAGTTGGAAAGACCACAGAAGTACCTCACCAAGAGGATCACTGGCCTCAAACAGATGCCCTATGCAGCTCGACTGAAGAAACTCCAGTTGTACTCGTTTGCATACCGCCTACTCAGAGGTAATCTCTGCCTGACATACAAGGCCATGTCCAACCCAGAACTGATGGATATGCTCCATCTAAAGAAAACCTTATCCCTTCGAGCCACACGCTCTAGGGATCTAAACCTCACTACAACAATAAATAGGACATGCTGTAGGGATAGATTCCTATCCCAGAGACATCCCATGCTTTGGAACAAGATCCCAGTCTACATTAGGCAGAGCTCCTCGCTAACACTCTTCACAAGAAAGCTTGACGAGTGGATGGGAAACAGAAAGTTTACCTCGGGGATCATTTCAGTGGCTCTGCTGGACAGAGGCACAGGGAACTAATCTAAAGGGATGGTGAAAGCCAACACATTCTGGCTAGGCTTATAAATGCCTTCAGGCAGATAGCCTAGTACCAACCTATGAACCTATGAACCTATAAGGATCTTGAAGATTTTTTAACTGTATTTTAAAATAAGGGGAAGCACCAATATCTTGGAAGAAAGCTGTGGTGGCTGTATTACCTAAAGATGGTAAAGACCCATTAGACCCAGCTTGATATAGACCCATTTAAATTTTAAACCATGATTATAAAATGTTTGTCTATACTGGCTAAAAGAATGGCAAAGGTGCTGTCAAAGTTGACTGATATGGCTCTATGCTTTGTGGAGGGGAGGCAAACATTTGACAACATTTAACAGAGCAATGATGATCCAGAGGGAAGCAGAATGTAAGAAAATACTGTTGTTTGTGGGTCTTGATACAGAGACAGCATTCAGATTACGCTGGGATTTTGAATAGGGTAATAGAAGCATTTGCATTCCCTGATAAAATAATGTTAATTAGGAGGATATATGAAGGATCAAAAGCAAGAATTGAAGTGGAAGGGTTCTTCTCCAATACATTGTTCAAACAGAGGAACCAGACGGAGATGTCCTTGTTCTCCTTTATTAACTTTATATGTACAGCCATTGGCAAAGAAAATAAGCAATTCACAAATGCAAGGATATAATTTGTATGGTAATCAAGAAAAATTGTCTTTATTTGTAGAAATTATTTTATACCTAATAAAGCCAGATAATGCCAAAATACCTTCATCTTTTTGAACAAGGCATGCTTGTTTGGAATATCCATTTTGGACAACCTCATTGCATTTAGTGCTAGGTCTTCATTCATTTCATTGTTATAGTCTACAAATAATTATCAATAAGTACTTAATTTCACATTACATTACTCTCCAGCTGACAACCTTCAGGGACATTGATAAAACTGGTTTATTTTACTAGATTCATGGAATTTGTATTTGGCACATATTTATGTTAATTTAGTTTTTAATGTATACTCTGATCTAGAAGCATACCTGGCTTTAATTTGTATATGAATGTATTGAACTTTTGCTGGGCACTTGGTATTATGTGAATAGATATGTCAATAACCATTGGTTTAACTCCTGTGGCTGAATTATCCAATAACTGGTGCAGACATACCAGGAATGAGTTTAAAATTAAGAATGTGAAACTCATTTGCAAGCAGAGAAATTTACATGCAACTATATATGTCCAATTAGTGTGGAGGTAGTACTTGATTGCCTCTCAACCTCTAGCACAAGAATTCTGGGTAGTGTAAAATGGGGGACAAAGGCTGAAAAATAGGGATAGATTTTAAATACCATTCTTATAAACTTAACAGGTGCTAGAAAAACATGTTTTATGTTTGCATGCATTTTCTGAAGGATATAAAATCAAACTCCTATTACCTATAAATGATGCCTTTCAACTGTCCAGAGTTTTGCAGAATGTTCAGATTTTTGCCTCATAATTTTGGTCAGTTTCTCATACAATTGTGGCTTTCTGGCAAAACATTCAGTATTGAAGTCAGAAAATAATGATAGACTTGAGTTTCAGGCTCCATATCCTTCAGAAAATTCATGCTAATGCAAAACCTGTTCTAAAAGCAATATTTAAAGTGTGCCTATTTTTTGGGCCTTTGTCCCTCCATTATTTGTGGCGTTGTCCAGGTTTTTTGCTCTAAGAGGCTAAGAGATATGCTATACATGTATCCAAATCAAGCAACTCTACTGGCCAATCACTGCTCTCCTACCATATTGCTAAATCCTGGAACTCCATCCCACTAGCAGTACAAAAAGAGAACTCCATAAAATCATTTAAAACTCAACTAAAGTCCTACTTACTCAGTTGTCAGCTCTGTGCATGTGGTCCTGGATAATCTACAAACCTTTACTGTCCCCATTCTTTTGTGTAACTGGCCATAATAGAGCTACTTCACAATCCACTACACTGCCTTCCTTTTACCTGGACCTCCTCAATACTCCATAATTTGTAGCCATCTTTGTTTTATTTCTTCACTGCCTTCTACTCAATAGCTATTGTCAGCTGATTTCATTTAAAAGTAAGTAGACTGTTACAAGCTTAATAGTAGGTAATATTTTTCTGTACTGTCATGTTTTCATTAACTGTCATATTACAATTCTATGTATGTACATGTATTATGTAAATCTTGTATAGCTGCCTATCCACATTCTGCAAAATGGAACATTTCTCTCTGAGCCTTTACTGAAAATGGGAATTGTGTCCAGTCATACTTTCAAGGTAAACTAAAGTAATACATTCAAGTGTGAGATTTATTGATTAAGGTCCTCAGTGATTTGAAAGAAATTACTAATTCTGAATAACAGGCCAAAAAAGAGGCAAATATCTGGACAATTTGCAAAAATCTGGACAGTTAAGAGGTGTGATGTGGACATAGAAATATAAAGAAAAAGTACTATTGGGCACAGACATGGCTTGTCTAGTGCAACCAAAGGTTTTATTATGGCTTGTACCATTTCAAGATATAAACAAGTAATGCAGAGCTGGAATAGTTTTACTTTAAATTTTAGCTAATAAATAACGAGAATAGATTGAATAGCAGTATGAAATAACTTTGCTTATTTGGCTTATATACAGATTATAATTAAGAACACTGTACAGTTTTCAAAAAAAAATCCATTTTCAGGAGATGAAATCTGGGAATTCTACCCATTAAGTGAAATTTCCAGTCTTTAAAGTGATTTTATTCTTTTGTGCATGCACATACAAGGTAAAGTTGTCAAAGCAAGCTGACACAATTATACACAGTTAATATGAAAAGACATGTAGGCTGAAGTGAATACATTTGGAGTTCACTGGCATTTTTCCAAGGAAAAGGGAAAATCAGAATACTTCATTCTAATCAGTGCTGCACAGCTTTGGTCACTTTGTTAGATCAATTCGGTTAATTTTAAATACTTGCTTTTCTAAACACTGCAACAAAATTAGAATGTTAAGCATGTAAAACTGAAAATGAGAACTATAAAAGATGAACTAAACATAACAATATAAACACAAGACTATTACATCTTTAATTAATTCAAATAAAATAATTCAAGATAAAATAACTACTTAGTCTCAAAGACCTGTTGCAGCAAGGCAGCATCTGTGACTCCTCATGAGGCAAAGAACCAGGCAACTATTATATGTATTGAATAACAATTCCATATTGAATCAATAGAGGTAGACACTAAACAAAAATTTCCCAAAACAGTATAAAATAGTACAGGAAGATGCTGCGTGGGTCCTGTACTATAAAATAATAAAAATGTTCTAAAGCTGAATAAATGTGACAAGCTACTGAAACAAACTTAGTCCTTGTAAGAGAAGCAGCCATGCTAGAATTCCATACAGTTAAAGGAATCGTTTAGATAAACTGGGAAGGGAGGACCAATGTTACATTAATATATTTTACAAGGACTACAGTTATCTTAGATAAGGTTCTAAATGAAAAATATAAAAAGGGCATCTGTGCATTTTTTAAAGTACAGTAAGGCATTGTAAATTCTTGCGCACTGTGGCTCCAGACTTTCAGAAATATCTGAACAATGCACATCCGCCTTGTGCCACATTGTGCACACAGCCCCATAGAAAGAGGCAAGTATATGATACACATACTCTTTTGGTGGCCCGAGGCAACAACCTACCATGGAGTACTTCTAAAATGTGAAAATTGCTTCTATTTCTCTAATATTCTGCCTTTATTCCTCCTATGATTTCAAGAGAGTTTGTAGAACATTTAGATATCCATGTAATTCAGCTAAAAACTGTTACAGTGTCTTTTATATCAAATAAGTTGTTTGCACTCTGCTCTTACCTGCCAGTGTTCAAAATGTTGAATACGTGCACATGTTCCATTAGTAAATGGTCCAAATGTAGGTCTGCATGCCTGCAAATAATTAAGAGCATACGCTACTGCATATACAGCATAGTATGTATTGTAGTCTGTTCTTAGCTGACTCATGTCAAAAAAGTAGGCTTCATTAACTTTCTTCAGCTCTTCACTCCCTGTGCAGAAATCAGGTACTGTTTGATTAACGGTATTGCTAACATCAACCCAGCAACTTGTGCACCATTTGCAGCTAAATGTTTCTTCCCAAAATTTAAACACAAAAATGTCATCTGGAATTTTAGGATTTATCATATATAGGAAGTTCTGGAATCCTGGCATTTCTCCTCTTGGTATCACAAACCCAAGTGTCCCTTGAAGTGTTTTCTGAAAATGTTTATCAGAGAATGTTGGTGAGTCTGACCAGCCATCACTTGCAATCCATGTTTTGCCACTTACATTATTGCTTGCTATTTCTGCAAGAATGGGAAACAAGCTTACTTCATTGGCATAGACAATTATTGCATTTGCAGTTGACTTTCTGATAACATCAAGTATGTGCCTGGACTTCTTCTCTGAGTAGACTGATGGGATAGTTTCAAAAAAAGCAATGCAGAAACCAGCTTTCAGCAATTCTTCCTTCAGAACCTGGCTCCCTTGTAGCCCATAGTCATTGTCTTCTGCGAGTAACCCTACCCAGTTCCACCCAAAATGTATGACCATCCTTGCCAGCCCCACAGACTGAACGTCATCACTTGGGTATGTTCTTAGGAATGAAGGGAACTGAGTTTTGTCACTAAGCAATACAACGGATGAACCATAGCTGATCTATAAAGACACATCAGTAATGCAAAGTAGATAATTTAATACAATAATACATTCCAATGAACTTATCTGCCTTATTTTCAGTTAATGTAATCCATTTCAAGTGCTGGTAAAATTAATGCTATGCATGGAATAAAAAAAAAACTCACCTGCTTCTAAGTGCTGCTAGATTATTTTTCTCATAAAATTAAGAGGAGAGTGTCATTCAGAAGTTTTATCTTCTGTTTGATATGGAACAGCATAAATTTCAGGGTGTACTTGCCTTTTATATCTCGTGGCACTCTTTGAGGCAGTAACAGCAGAACTTGTAGGACAGACAATGCACCCATGTTTTAAATGCAGTGATGTGCAAATTAATATACAAATAACCCACGGATGTGTGTGGGTAATGCTGGATTTACCCACGGCTGATGTAGTTTGGTCATGAGGGCACCGTGGTGCTGGTGTTCTTCTGCACTTTCCCTGGTATCCTGGGGCTTTCCTGATATACTGCACATGCATATGGGACTTGTGTTCCCATGCTTACTCAGTAGATCAGTGCTGTATAAAGGAAGCAATGGAAAAAGGAAGATCTCTATTGCTTTTTTTTAATTAAAACAATGAAGTCCAGAGATTTTAAATGAATGGGAGAGACAGAGAGAGAAAATATAAGGCTAATCAGGTATGTTTTCCTAGCTTTGTATAACGTACCTGATTATCCTTATGTCTGTGTTTGTCTCATCTCTCTTGTTTGTATTAATTCTCCGGTTTTTGTAAGTTTATTTTTTTTAAATAAAAAACTGAAAGAAAAGTAAAATTTTAATAGCATATATTAATGAAACAAAGTCAAGGCAATGGGACTTTTTTCCATTGGTACATGCTCAATTTACAATGGGCAAGCTGGTTGGACTGACCAATCAGCGTGCTTGTTTTGGAATGTTAACTGCCACTCATTGTATAATACCTGATAACCAGTGCCTACCATTAAATTACAAGCATGCCTTTCAACTGTCCAGATTTTCACAAAATGTCATATTTTAGTGTGTTCCTCATAAAGTTTGTTGTTTTCTGGCAAATCATCACAGACTGAAGTCATTAATAACATACATTTCAGTTTCAGACTTCATAACCGTTAGAAAATGCATGCTAGCACAACACCTGTTATGCTAGCAACTTTCTAAGTTTATAAGAGCAATAGTTAAAATCAGTCTGTTTTGGGCCTTTGTCCCACATTATTTTAGCTTTGTCCAGATTTATTGCACAAAGAGTATGAGAAGTATGAATACAAGCAGTGATTTTTCTTTAAGAAAACAATGTAGAACCTTACTATGTAGTCTCTCTTTTATCCTCTAAGTGTGAGATTGTATGGCTGCTTCCAAGGATGTAGTTTGGTTCCTTGATTTGAAGTAACTAGCCTTGCTTTAGAATAAGATTTTCATAGATCTGACTAGTTAGTAACAACATGTCTCTCTTAGTAATCTATTGCCAGTGCACTTTTTCTTGGTTGCAATGATGGCAATTGATTACCAGGTACGGGGAAGTCTACATATTTTCAACTGGTTTTTGACTATTGTAAGCTGAGTGGAGGATAGTATTGCTAGGGTGGGGCAAAGTGGGCAGCCAGCCCAGCTAGCGTTTGGAGGTGCCATTGGCATAAACTGATCATTCTACATTGCATCACTGAAGTCTGAATGCTGGCATTTGCATTCAGAAATTAAGCACTTAAGTGGTCTGTGCGTGGCAGACACTGAGGCAGAAAATGCCTGTTATATCTGTAGCAATCAGTTTGCTGCAGTTTAATAGTTTTTTTCTCTTTATAACTTTTCTTAAAGCATTGTTAGATTAGGGAATTGTGCCAGAATAGCTGGCTAAAGAATATTCTAATCTGGGACTCGGAACATTTTTAGCTAATGCATATGTCCTACTGGGAAGGGTAGGTAAGAGATTTAGTAGCATAGTTTAACCAGATTTACAACTTTGGATATGATGCTCTATGTCTAAATTTAAGTTAAGTAGCTTATCAGGTGTTGCCCAAGGTAGTTGTTTAACATTTGGAGTAGGGACTCCTTTGCTACCAGTTAAAGGTGGCAAAGATGGTAATGCTGCTGTAGTAAACATCATAACAGTCATCTTATTACTTTTAATTAAATGTTTGTGAGGAGTCAGTAACATGGGCCTGTTCATTTTTATTGCATATCTCTTTGCAGTTTCTGGAGTGTAACTGGATTTGAGTAAGAGTCTATCATCCACATACATAATTATAACTGTGTAGATGTTGTGTAAAGTCATTAATGAAGAGTGAACATAGAAGAGGGCCTAATACAGAGCCTTGTGGGACTCCCTAGTTATTTGAGTACACTTGGAAGAATCTAGCCATTAAGTTTTTAAACCAAGTAATGGTGCTTTTCACCTTAGTGTTTGCTTCTGCAGTTATTTAGTATAAGGCTATGGGTTTTAGTCTTGAGTGAAGAAGTTAAGTTGACAAATCGACCTGCTGCAATGAGACCTTTGTTAAAGCTGGTATAAAAGTTATCAGTAACTGAGACTGAATGGGTTCTACTAGAGCTTCTAAAGTCATGCTGTCAGTAGTCCACCACTATTTGTATTAATAGTAGCTGATATATTAATTTTTGTTGTAAGTGGGTCAACGGTAAGAGATGGTTCTGAATTAAATGGTGGTTAGATTGTGTAATGCAATAATTTCCTGCTTGAATAAAGGTGGACCCTCTCTTGTGAGGGAGAGATTAATGATATGGATCAGGTTTTGCAATTCTTTAATCTGATAATTTTAGAAAGCTAGGACATAGTACACTGAAATGGGTTACTGATGACTTCATCTTGGTTAGTAAAGATTTGATTTGTGTTACAGTTATGGCTTTGAAGTGAAAAATTGTGTGCTGCTAGTGGGTAGAGCTGAGGTAGTGTAGTCTGTGATGAGTTGGCTGTAGTCTAAAAGAATTTGCAGTCTCATTTATTGGGGAAAGATTGATCATGTATACATTGTTAAAAGTAGGATTTTGTATTTGGTGTAGTCTTGTTTCCAGATTTTCTGTGCTTTCTTTTGATTTAATATCATATAGACAATAGCATACAGACGAAACATATAGATACTTGGAAACATTTTCACAGTTTAAGATGTGAGCATTTTTTACGCAGGTTGAATGAAGTGCACACCTTTCTTAGTAAAATTGAGCTGTTCTAGCTGTTTTCTTAAAGTTAGACACTACATAAGTAATAGTGTACTATTTTTGTAATACATTAAAGTCAATGTCATTTTCCTGTTTAGACCTATGCACATCTGCCAATGCGATACCTAGCCAGCAAATCTGATGTAGTCTCATTTATTTGGTATAATTTGAGTCTCTCTCTCTCTCTCTCTCTCTCTCTCTCTCGCTCTTTTTGAACAATTTCATGCCATTAGTATTCTTTGTTTTGTGGTGGTTCATTTTAGTAATACAGGTTTGATTTTTAGAAAAGGAACGTCCTATACAGCTGTATCCAAGCAGTAAGCTGGTTTAGTAAAGGTTTATTAACCCATGTCTTGAGTGGGTATTACTAGATTTACCTACAGCTGGTGTGGTTTGAGCACAAGGGCAAAGTTTGGGTGGATTATTGCTACTATACGCTTTCCTTTCATAAATGTCATTGTATAATGGCACATGGTGCCCTTCCACTTACTCTTCCACATAATGATGTAGTGTGCCTGCGTAAGACACGTACATCACAATGCCTACACAGTATGTCAGTGTAGTGCACTAGAGGAGGCAGAAAAGGTTATTTTCACTTTTGTGCTTTTTTACATTGTCTTTTTTTAGACTTACATTTTTCTTCCATATCTGATTGAGGTTGTCACATTGCAAATTAAACTTTTGTTTGGCAAGTTAGTAGTTGTGCTATTCTTTTAGTTACAGAAGAAATCCATTGCAGCTTGCATTGCATATTGTCTGTGCAGGGTTCTAATTAAGCAATAATTTATCACTGTTTGTATAAGGGCAACTGATGCCTTTATGGGGCACATTCCAATGGAACATCTGGCAGCTCAACAGTACTTAAAACTGTCAGACTATTTTCTTTTGTAAATGCTAGGTTTATAATGGGCCCACTGATTGGATTGACCAAACGGCTCGCACGTTTTTTAATATTATTGACCCTTTGTATAATCATTGTTTCATGATGAATATGGCAGCTTTCTTTCCAGTAGTTAATTCCCCGGGGGGGGCAGTATCTGTCATTGGAAATGCATGGGTTAAGGTGTTCAGTAAGTGTGCAGCTCTTACTTGTCCTGGGGCCTATTTAATCCATGCAATAGTAATGCTCTAATATAGTAGCTGTTCTGTGTATCTCGTTTTCTGTGGTTTGAAGTAGTGCAGACGTTTTAGAGGACAGTAATGTAACTGTGGCTTAGCTATATTCTAGTCTGAAAAGTAGTAATTTTGTAGTCCTGGCTTTTATGAAATGAGTAAATTAGACATTGTCTAAGTGGTCTGAAGCCTGGAAAGTACTGTTCCCATGTTTCTGTATGTCGGTATTAAGCTGTTGTTCTAATACTGAATTTTATGTGCATTTAGTTAAGAAGGTGCCAATAGAGGCTCCATTATTGTGTTGATTTAGTCCTTTTTCAGGCACTGCGGTGTGTCATGTAGTACAATGTTGGTTTTAATAGTATTTATAGGTTCATAGGTTCATACTAGGCCATCTGCCCTAGGGCATTTATAAGCCTAGCCAGAGTGTGTGTGGCTTTCGCCACCCTTGGAATGAGAATACTATGCCCATTTAGGGTTTAGTTTACTGTGCCTCTGTCTAGTAGTGACACAGAGATGATGCCCGGGGTAAACCTACGATCTCCCATCCACTCATCAAGATTTCTCTTGAAGAGAGTCAGTGAGGGGCTCTGCCTAGCATGGACTGGGATTCTGTTCCAGAGTGTAGGGAGCCTCTGTGTTATGAATCTGTACATCCAGCACGTCCTATTTATTTCTGTGTTGAGGTACAAATCTCTCGCTCTCATGGCTCTGGTGGATTTGGATTTTCTGAGGTGGAGCATGTCCATTAATTCCGGATTGGACATGGCCTTGTACGTCAGGCACAGATCGCCTCTGAGTAGGCGGTATGCGACTGAATAGAGCTGGAGTTTCTTCAGCCGGGCAGCATATGACATATGTTTGAGACCCTTGATCCTCTTGGCGAGGTACTTTTGGGATCTTTCTAACTGCTGCAGGTGTCGGGTAAGGTACATCCCAAATGGGGCATTGTACTCAATTATGGGCCTGATAAGGGAAGAGTATAGGGGCACAATGACCTCTCTTGATCTAGATGTGAATCCTTTCATGATAAGGTGGGTAATATAGAAGGTCTTCCTAACCACCTTGGCAATGTGAGTGTCAAATGAGAGGTTACTGTCAACTTGGGTCCCTAGGTCCCTGATTACTTCTTCCGTACTTAATGGATTACCACTTATGTGGTAATTTGTGGGTACTTTGTTTTTCCCAAAGGGTATGACTATACATTTTTTGCCGTTCAGTTTAAGGCCATGGCTCTGGCACCAGTTATCCATTTCTATGAGGCCTTTCTGAAGGATGCTTGTGTCAGCTAGAGTATCAATTATGGCGCCCAGTTTGCAGTCATCTGCGAACTTTGTCAGCCACAATCCTCCTATGTTTGCTTGCACCTCAGAAAAATAAATGCCGAACAAGTGGGGTCCCAGAACCGAGCCCTGTGGGACACCGCTTGTGACTGGCTTAGAGTCTGAAATGGCTCCAGCAATTCTGACCTTGTGGGTTCTGTCCTTGAGCCAGTTTGCAACCCATCTTATGACATATGGGTTTACATTTAAGCTGGTGAGCTTGTCTATGATGCCCGAGTGGGGTATTGTGTCGAAGTCTTTTGCAAGATCAAGGTAGGCTGTGTGAACTGCCTTACCCTTATCAATGGCCTTAGTGACTGTTTCAAAAAAGTCGACCAGGTTCAAAAGGCAGGATCTGCCCTTGACAAAGCCGAATTGGGTAGGATCCAGTGTCTGTAGGTCCCCAATGTCTTTGTTTATGAGTTCCATAATGATCCTCTCCATAGCTTTGCAGACCAGGCTCATCAAGCTTATGGGGCAGTAATTTCCAGGGTCCGTAGAAGCACCTCCTTTGTGGAGTGGGACCACTGTTGCTGTACGCCATTCTTTGGGTATGTATCCTGTAGTAAGGCTAAGATTAAACAGCAGCCTTATGTGCGGGTTTAGTTCCTCTTGGAGTTCATGTAGCATGCAACCCGGTACACTGTCTGGTCCCATTGATGCTGTGTTTTTAGCATTGGAGAGGGCGGCTCTCACCTGGGCATCTGCAATGTCAGGGAGGCTACACTCTGCTGGGATAGATATTTCTCCTTTTGGGGGGGAGGGGGGAGAAATTTGCAATAAACCTGTCTGATCAGTTTATTAGTTGTCATCCAGTTTCAGTTTAATGCAATGTCTTTTTACAGTTCAGTTAATGACTAGTTAGATTTTGTAATCACTGTCATCTGCATACATAATATATTTTAGTTGAGTAGAGTTCCATGGCAGGTTAATCAACAAGGGAAATAACAGGTCCTAACACTGAGCCTTGCCATCCTCCCATGTGAATTCTGTGTTATTGCCTTTGACAGTGAAAATTGTCTTGAGGCAGTCATCACGTTACTTCACTGGGAAAAAATAATTTTGTGGGTATAATGGGTTATGATCAGCTGTTTCAAAAGCTTGCTTTTGTCCAGATACACAGTACTGGTCAAATCTTATCTGGTTAGTATATAAACTGCAACCAGTGTTACATCTTGGTCTGAAACCATGGTGCTTGTCATATTTGGAAATATGAATAATTTGATTATCAGTTTCTCCAGAATTTTGGTAAGGGCACAGATTTGCAATTAGCCTGTAGACTGCTGCGGTGGTAGGTGGAGGGATGATTTTGGTAGAGGGGTAATCAGAGCACATTTTAAACTGTGGTATGAAGCAGGCTGTCAATGATGGGTTATTATGCACTTGTTTCCTAGAACCAAAAATACATGGTGGCAGTATAGGAATGGCTTGTATTTGCTGTTGTCATCCTGCCCTGCTGTTTCCATTGACCTATGAATGTAAAATGGTGGGTAGTCCAGATTTGTGCAACGGGACTAATGACCATAAAATTGTTGGGAATGTTGGGTAAGTAGGAGGCAATGATTATATAGCTTTTATGAGCTCTGCATTGTACTATTGTTGGGCATTTGAAATATTTTATCAACTGTTATTTCTGAGTGAATTCCAGAATTGTTTTTAGTTTCAGGAATTTTATCTACATATTCCTCGTGTTCAGCTTTGTCACATAATTCTGACATGAACAGTAAGGCAAGGTTTAAAGTCATTTATGTTTAGATTTATTACAAGCATTGAACTTCCATTGTATCCATGAATTGTCCCTAAGTATGATTTGGTGTTTGTGAGTCTCTAATTTTGATTTTTTAAAGTGCATACATTCTATTTTGTATAGAGGAAGTGTGGAAAGAATGGATCTAGGGTCACTGCATGCACACTATGTGTACTGCTTATAATTCTTGGAGGAGGACATCATCTACGTTATCAGAGATGGACCTGGATGTTATAACAATAGAGGATGATTTGTTTACTTTTAGTGGCTTTTAGTGACCGGTTAATAATATTAGGAAGTGGTTGTTTAGAGAATTTGGTAGCATCTGTATAGAGCTTAATTTCTCTGGCATATTTGTGAGAATGTAGTACAGGGCTAAAGTTTTGATGGAACAAAAAGCAGGTCCTGAACCCTGTGAGACCATTTGTCAGTTTGAAGGATGAAGTTGCTCACCAGCTGGAATATGCACTTTTCCTGCCATTCTAAGTTGAAATACATTAGTTGCCATAATAGTTAAAGTCATTGTCTCCCATGCACAAGGTTCAATCCTGGCTTCCTGTCAATGCCTGCATGTTTGCATGTTCTCCTTGGGTTTCTGTGGATTTCCTCACACTTCCAAAAATACTCAGTGTTTCTATCTCATACTAACCCAAGAATTGAGTTGTGGTCAGCAGCTCAGACTCTTGACGATGCCCAATTGGGGAAGAGTTGTACAGCTCAACTGCTTTTGGCATCAATAGTGGTGTGCAGCATCTTCAAAAGTGAGCATTGATCATGGATTGTGCACTGTCAGGGTTAGCCACTTGACTGTGTAAAAACTGGCTCTAGATTACTTGATTGTGTTGATTCATGTTGCCAAATGGGCATGGGTATTTGGTAAGTAGGTTGAGGACCCATACTAGTCTGACCTACTCTAGGAACCCATGCTAGTGGTGGGAGAGATGTATGTGCCCTTTTTGGCCAGTATGCTCACTATAAAGCCCACCATTCCTGGGTCAATAAGCTACTGGCTTGGCACTGTCTAGGTGCCCAGCTTGGGTTGACTGGGATAGCTCTGAACAAAAACAGGATGTAAAACCAATCAACTTGCCAAAACTGAATTAAGAATTGCAGGTTTATGATAAGATGGAGCTTGGAAGTGGATGACATGATGGCAAGGAGGAGGCTGGGCATTCTATGTATCCAGAAGACAAGATGAAGGGCAGTGCAACAAAGCCACTTGGCTTGGCATCCACAGTCTACTACTCAGGAGGAGGACAGACAAATGGTGTGGGAATTGTGGTGAGTGGATAGGCTTCAGAAAACACTGAGGGAGGTCATTGGAATTGGTGACAAATTCATGGCACTCAGACCTACAGTATAAGGATAGGGAACTATTCATAATCTCAGCCTCTGCCCGACAGAAGGGCTGTAATAATGAAGAGTGCATTCAGACAGCAGCTGCAGGACCTACTAGATAAAGCAGGACAACACAAATTGGTGTTGATAATGGATGACCTGAATGCACATATCAGGACTGACAGAACATAATATGAGGACTTCCAAGGGCAACATGAATAAAGGAGAGGCCATTCTAAATTTGTGTGGGGAATGGCTTGATGGTGGCCAACACATGGTTCAGTAAGACAGTAACAAGGCCACATACAAGTGGCTAACATAGAACTCTGGTAGACTTCTTCATAGTAAGGAAAGGGCACTGGGGTACAATCAGTGATTGCAAAGTCATACTCAGTGAAAATTTGCTTGCCACAGAAACCACTAGCTGTCGCAATCAGCAAGCAGTGGTCAGAGAAGGCTCTACAGTCAAGTAAGACCAGGCTGAAGGCCTGGAAGTTGGCTGGAGAGAACACAAGAGTTTTTGAAAGGAAATACTTGGGGTTGTAGCACCTCAGGAAGAAAAAAATAGGTGGCGTTAAAGAATGGCAGCACCTCAAAACAGCATGTATGAGGACTACAGAATAGGTTGCATCAGGTATGAAAATAAGGTACATAAAAAAAGCTGGTGGGATGCAGAAGTCCAGGAAGTTATCCAGTGAAAGGAGGGCAGTAAAAAGTGGGAGACAGAAAAGACAGACCAGGCTAGAAAGGTATACTGGCTGGCTAAAACAGGCTGCAAAGTTGCAATAGCAAAGAGCAAGGCATCACAGGTTCCCTACCAGCTTCTGGAAAGCAACTCCTTGAATGTGACAAAAAACTCTCAGCTTGCAAGGCAAAGGTAAATAAGACAATCAGACAACATCCATAAAAGATGCCAGTAGCAACCTGCTTGCCAGCCCACAGAAAATCAAAGGCAGATGGAAAGAATAGGTTCAGCAGCTTCTAAATGAAGAAAATCCCACAGAAGCTGTTCTGTCCCAGACACAGCTTATGTTGAAGAAGCAGGAGCCCACCCTAAAAGTAAGAGTTTCTTAAAATGATGATAAATGGCTTTAGCAATGCAATAATTACAAAGAAGCCAAGTTAATTTGCATAGTGCAGTTATTTGATATGTTTCTTTGATGAGGTGATATTTTTGCAAAATGATATTACAAAAGTATTACAGTGCCCAAGAGTTTTATTTCGCAAAGTCCAATTATTCAAAGATGTCATGAGTTTGTCTAATAGCATAATCTCAGGAAGCACCCCCCCCCAAAAAAAAAGCATAAATTTAGAGGCACAAAGGCATTGAACAAAGTTATAAATACTGGCATAAGTTTCTGGCTTATGTGCATGTGGGTATGTTCGTCTTTATTTGCAAAACCCTTCACTGGTATGTGTTAATATGGCAGACATATTTTGAAAGCCCATACCACTTGTTTTTGATCAGAATATTGTAGAAAATTGGAGAATATATGAGCAAGAGTATGATATTTTATACAACCAGTTTATGCAGATAGAGATGCATGCACCAGAGCATTCATTTTGCTAAACCTAGCTGGGTCAGAGGCCATAGAAAGACAGCATTCATTTGTGTATGCACCAGCAGTATATGAAGGAAAAGGTGAAAAACATCATATTGTTGTACAGGCTGAATCAAGGGAAGACCCTCAGTATTTGAAGGGCAAGTTCAGAGAAATGTGTAACCCCCCAGACAAATACTACATTAGAGAGGCATTTGTTTACACAAGAGATCAGAAACCAGGAGAAACTTTTGCAACTTGCATAACTGACCTGAGAAACAAAGCTAAAACATGTCAGTTTGGTGACTTAAAAGATGAGTTCATAAAGGACAGGCTTGTGTGTGGTATTAATAATGCTGCTGTGAGAAAGATTTTACTTTGTGACAGTGATTTAACAGTGAGTTAAGGCATAGAGATTTGTCAAATCCATGAAGTAACAGAGACACACATGTATGCATGCGAGTGACAAGAGCATGGTTTCAGTAAGCTCCAGAGCAAATGTAGATAGCATGCAACACATGGCAAACAGAAGCAGGCCCAATGCATGGCAGCCACAACCCCTGCTGGTTCGCCAGGGAAACCATGTAGCTTTCCAGCAAGTTCTAAGAAAGGAGCAAGCTCAGTGCAGTACAAGCATGAATCTGCAAAATCTAAATCTAGTTTATTGTTAACTGTCGCAATTGTGGTGCAAATCATGAGTCTAAAAGAGAGAAGTGCTTAGCATTTGGTCAGCAATGTCACAAGTGTAAAAATGTAACCATTTCAAAAGTTTTGCAAATGAAGTAAGCCTCACCCAGTTATAAAGAAAGGTCACACTGAGAAGCAAGTTGATCAAGTAGAGTCGAGGCAGTCAGCTTTCTATGTAGATGGCATATCAGTGCTTGGTGAAATAGTTGATGCAGTGAATTTATTAGCAAGAAGCGAGGTGTTTTGTACTGTCCAGATTAATGGAAAATCCACAGACCTTAAAGTAGACACTGGGTCAAAGTGTAATGTTATATCAACAGACACATTTGCTAAAGTGAGAACTAATGAACAACTTAGTGTGGCCAGTAGTGCAAAACGTGTTGCTTATGGAGGTGAAAAAATTCAAACCGAAGGCTCAGTGATGCTTTCATGTTATTTGGCCAAGAGCTCTTGCAATTTGTTATTCTATGTAGTCCGAAGACCAGTACAGTCTTTACTGGGTATCAAAGAGAGTTTGAGAATGAATCTGCTTTCTTTTGCTAAAGAGGTTCATCACATAAGTGCAATTCTGAGTTCTAATTTTTTTGAAGTCATTTTCTCAGAGTATGCTGATATTTTCGATGAGAAGTTGGGCAAACTTCAAGTTGTGTGTTGCATGAAGTTAGGCCCAGTGATCACTCCAGTAGTCAGAGTAGTGAGAAGAGTTCCGATAGCTATGCAGGATAAAGTTAAGGCTCAGTTGGATAAGATGGTGCAGCAAGATGTTAATTGTCCAGTCACAGAACCAACTGAATGGGTGTCATCCATGGCGGTAGCTCACAAAAAAGGCTCAGACACAATCAGAATAAGTATTGACCCAAGAGATTTGAACAAAGCATTGAAGGGACCATATCATCCAATGTGCACAGTCAAAGAGGTCGCAGCTCTAATACCAAATGCCACTGTTTTTTCTGTCTTGGATGCAAAGAGTTTATTTTGGCAAGTGATGCTTAATCACAAATCCTTATTTCTAACAACTTTTGGTACTCTGTTTGGCAGATACAGATTCCTAGGGATGCCATTTGGAATAAATACTGCAAGTGAAGTCTTTCAGCATGCAATGGAGCAAATATTTTCGGTTTTCCTTGTGCCATAATAGTAGATGATTTATTGGTTGGAGGCAATGGTGAAGGAGAGCATGACAGAAACCTAAAGAAAGTTTTAGACAGAGCACATGAAGTTAACTTTAATCTCAATCCTCTGAAGTGAAAATTCAGACTTCCAGAAGTAACATATGTAGGTCATCTATTTACCAATACTGGCTTCAGACCAGACCCGACCAAGCAACCAGCCATTCTTGAAATTTCAGCACCAGACAATGTACAAGCTCTACAGCGTTTCTTAGGCATGGCCAACTATTTAGGTAAGTTTATACCAGACTTCAGTGAGTTGACAGCACCATTAAGAGAGCCAACACACAAAAATGTTGCATAGTCATGGTTAGAACAGCACCAGAAGGCATTTGAAGACCTTAAGTAGATAATTGCCACCCCACCTATATTAAGATACTACGATGTGAACAAACCAGTCACTCTTTCCTGTGATGCTTCAAACTTTGGTCTTGACGCAGTTATACATCAAGCGGGCAGGCCTGCAGCCTATTCATCTAGAACACTTACTCAAACTGAGATGCAGTATGCTCAAATTGAAAATGAGCTTTTGGCAATTGTATTTGCATGTTCCAAGTTTCATGATTATATTTATGGTGGAGCTATTCAGATTGAAACTGACCACCAATCTCTAGTTACTATTCTAAAGAAGCATATACATTCCACTCCAGTGGGATTACAAAGAATGATTCTCAGATTGCAAAAGTACAATTTCAAAATGGTCTATACGAAAAGCAAATTGCTCGACCTGGCTGATACTTTATTCAGATTGCCCAGAAATATGATGGAACAGCTTGATGCAGAGAATTTTGACTTTGACGTGATGGCAATGCGTAATTTTTCTACCACTAGACTTGATGAGTTAAGAGATCGCACAATGACTGATCCAATTTTGCAAAAGCACAATCACTACATTAATATTGGATGGCTGTCAAAGCAATCTAGTGTACCACCTGAAGTGCTAACCTATTTTCCTTACAGAGATGAATTTTTGATGGAAGATGGCATTATTTTGAAAGGTCCTAAAACTGTTGTTTCTGCTTCCTTATAACAAGAATATAACCAGAGTTTGCATTGTGGTCACCCAGGTTCTGCATCCAGTAAGAGAAAAGTGAGAGAATTGGTATTTTGGCCTTTGTTACCGAAAGACATTGCTAAAGTACTTTCTTCTTGTTCAGTATGCAATAGTACTGGACCACATTTGCAAAGAGAACCACTTCAGCTAAGTCCAGTTCCTGAACTACCTTGGTCAACAATAGCCACTGTTATCTTCCAGTGGAACAATCAACACTACTTGGTTTTGCTAGACTGTTATTCGAATTGGTTTGAGATTGATCTTCTACCTAACCAAATATCCAATACTGTAATTAATAAGTTGAAACACCATTTCTCAGTCCATGGTAGTCCACACAAAGTTCTTTCTGACAACAGTACTCAATTTACTACTCAGTTGTTTCAGAAATTTGCAAGAGAATGGGACTTTGTGCATGTCTCTAGTAGTCCTGAATATCCTCAACCAAATGGTGTAGCTGCACGTGCAGTGCAGTGTGCAAAGCTATTACTTGAGAGGTCAAAGCATGGCAATACTGATGTGTTCATGAATTTTCTTAATCTCAGAAATATACCCTTGAGGATGTTCTTGGCTCACCTGCTCAAAGACTACTTTCCAGCCAAACCAGAACTATGCTATCCATTAATTCCAGTTTATTGAGGCCTAAATCTGAGAACAATAAAACCATCAAGGCTCAATTGTTTAAGAAGCATACTATCCAGAAGTCCAGTTATGACAGATTGAGCAGATTACTTCTTCTGTTGAGGGAAGGATGGATGGTACAAATCCAGACGATGAATGGTTTTGACCAAATCAGTCAGATTACAGGCATCTGTGCCAAGCCAAGCTCTTATCTGGTAGACTCCAAGGTTATATAGTATAGGAGGAATTGTAGACATATTCTTCCTGTACCAGAATCATCACAACATTGTTTCCGTGCTGTAGACTCCAAATCTAAAAGCGAACTAGGTGTTGTTCCCATACCAGAGTGTGTTCAAACCTCTGATTCCATTCCTGAAAAAGTCCCGAACATTGCAAAGGTCAAACATTTTATAGAGATAGTTCCAGTTGCTAAATCTAGCTCCCAGTTTTATTTCACATGATATAGAAGAACATCTAAGCCCAACGTAAAATACACAGCAACGTGAAATTAACTGTATATACATGTGACACTAGTCTTGTATAATGCATGACAAAGAATTACCTGTGATATATGCATGCCAAATAGACTCATAACATTGCACAATCTATTTCTCAAAGAGGGAGGATGTAGATCAGAATGTATGTGATGTGTGCTGTATCTTTAAGAAGCATGTTAAAGACTGTACATGCACGTATAAATTCCAGACAAGCGCAATCCCTAGTGTCATTCTAAAAGAGCAGCTAGAGAGTGAGCATGCATGATCACAGTTCTTAGTTTGTACACAAGTTACTTAAGTTAAAGCCAGTAAACATCTATAGTGATGCATTTGTATAAAATAAAGCTGCTTGAACAGAACCCATGAAGACTCTTCTATTGTGCCCAAAGTAGAGAGTGACAAAAGGTATCAGACTCCTATTACATTGCATGAACATAAGCAGTGTTTGCTTACATTCAGACAGCAGTTGCAGAAACTACTAGATAAAGCAGGACAACAGGAATTGGTGTAGGTAACGGGGGACCTGAATGCACATATCAGGACAGACAGAACTGGATATGAGGACTGCCTGGGTCCGCATGGGTGGGGCAACAGGAATAAAGGAGACCCTTCTAAACTTCTGGATAGCAAATGGCTTAATGGTTGATCTGTGGCTCAGAAAGACAGTCACTAAATCACTTACAAGACTGGTCAATATGGAACTCTGGTAGACTTCCAGCTAGTAAAGAAAGGGCACTGGGAGAGAATCAATGATCACAAAATCATCCTCAGTGAAACAGCATAAATCACAGGTCATCACAATCAGTTGTGAGCAGTGGTTAGAGAAGGCGTCAAGGCAAATGGACTACAGTGAAGACCTGGAAGAAGCTGTCTTAAGAGAAAACATTGGATTTCAAGGATTTACTCAAAGCTCTAGCACCTCAGGAAGAGCAAATAGGTGTAGTTCACAAATGGCCGTGCCTAAAAACAGCATGTGTAAGGATTACAGAAGAGATACACATCCAATCCAGGTATAGAAATAAGGAGAGCTGGTGGTGGAACACAGATGTCCAGGAAGTCATTAAAAGCAAGGTATGCAGGTAAAAGTGGGAGACAAAAAACAGACAAGGCTAGGAAAGCCTTGATTCTGGAAAGTGACTCTGCAGATGGCACAAAAACACTCAGGTTGTAAGGTAAAGACAAAAAGTCAAGCGATGCCTGAAACAACCTGCTTACCAGTCCACAGGACATCCAAAGAAGATGGAAGGGGTACTTCCAGCAGCTTCTGAATGAAAAAAAAAACATGCATACCACCCAACCATCCTGAATTACTTGGTTTTTACTGAGTTTTGGGGTCCAAGTAATGGGGTGCCACAATTTCCAAGTAGCACCCTTTCATTTCCGATATTTTTACACTTTGTTTTGCAAGTTCACTCTGTTTCAGCTGACATCATCACATGCGCCATCGGTGCTACCAGTTCCGGCTGGGCACTCAAGTGCTGTTGAAATACTTTCTGTGTGTGTGTGTGTGTGTGTGTGTGAAAATACCCCCATTGTAATATACCTGGTTGCTAGAGGTACTCAGGCTCAAACCCTGTACCTTGGGTACAGAGTAAAAAGAGCCTAATGTCCCTAGCCACCATCACTTGTGAGCTTTTGCCCTATTTTTGATCTGTTCCTCATAAAATCCGTAGTTTTCAGGATTTTTGTGACAAATCACTGAAGGCTGAATTCATTAAATAATGACAGGCATTTGAATTTCAGACTTCATATTCTTCAGAAAATAAATGGTTGCAAAACCTTTTATTCTAGCAATTTTCTAAGTTTATAAGATCAGTATTTGACATGTGTCCCTATTTTGGGGATGTATTCCCCCCTTTATTGGCTTTGTCCATGTTTTTTGTGCTAAGAGTTGAGAGCTATGGTGAGAAGTGAGAACTGAATTTTGTATTCCCCCATTATTGGCTTTGTCCAGGTTTTTTGTGCTACAAAGTTGAGAACTATGGTGAGAAGTGAGAACTGACTTCACTAAATGATAGTCATTTAAGTTTCCGTCTTTCTATCTTTTTAGGAAACAAACTGCTGATTTGGCATAGTAGTATTTTGCTCTGACTGCAGTGTATAGGGTCCTGGGTTCAAGACTTGCCAGTGAAAAGCATGGTGGTAACACAACATGTTATTCTAGCAACTTTTCAAAATTATACAAGCAATGTTTAAAATGTGTGTTTTTTTGCCTTTTGCCCCCCTCCCCCACAAAAAAACTTAAATTGAAAATAAGTGCAAGAAGTTGTGCACAATACCTCTGGCTTACACTACTGCCATTCTACATATATATATATATATATATATATATATATATATATATATATATATATACATATATATATATATATATATATATATATATATATATAGTGTGTGTGTGTGTGTGTGTGTGTGTGTGTGGAAGTAGACTTTTATGATGGAAATGTTCTGAATTGGGCAGTTTTGTCATTATTGGTTCATGCATTTTGTTTCATTGCCTACTGGAAAAATGTTCAAATGATAAATTTAAAGTGCGCTCTGTCTAACAAGTGTGCTGTATTATACAAGGAATATAATTTAATAAAGTCATGAAGGTGTATCAAAAAACACATGTATGCTTCTTGTTTTGTGTGCAAGGTACCAATGATATGAAAACAGCCCAAAGGTAATTTTTATCCACCACTGGCCAGATGCATTTTCTTTGGATGTGGTGTGGGTTTCAATGCTGTTTTAATGAATGTGAGGTTTCAAGGGAAGAGAAGTTTTAATGCCAAGTCTATTTT
This sequence comes from Protopterus annectens, assembly GCF_019279795.1. NCBI lineage: Eukaryota > Metazoa > Chordata > Ceratodontiformes > Protopteridae > Protopterus > Protopterus annectens. The sequence continues at coordinate 1,290,468,489 of NC_056733.1, read as the reverse complement.
CATTGTGAGACAGTATTGCTTTGTTTAGCAGATGTCTATTAGTGTTTGTGCAATGTGCTGTAAAGTGTAAAAATAAAATCCAAATAAACATTGTAGAAGTAAAGCAGTATGCACACATTAGTGTTTATGGTAAATGGGGCGAAATAGCCAGGTAATGGGACATTGGAATGACTGCAGGGGGACTCTGGTGCCATATTTTGGCTGTCTGTTCTTCAGTTTGCGTTTGAAAGTTGGTATCCCACAATTCCATTGGAGTGGGTGGGGTTACATAATTATGTATGCAAATTTTATGTTAAACAATGTACATATTTGTACCTATTTTTCATGGGTCTTGTCCAGATTTTTGATGTTTCCAGGTTGAGAGGTATGCCCTCATGGAAGATGCACTGTTCCAGACACAGCCTATAATGAAAAGAGGAGGAGCCTAATGTAGAAAAAAAACATCACGAAGGAAAATGAAGTCAGGGAAAGCAGCACGCTCAGATGAGGTCTTAGGAGATATGATAGGTATTTGGTGAGATAGGAGAGAAATAGCTCCTGAGGGTACTTACAACAGTATGGAGAGAAAGACATATCCCAGATGACTGGAGAATAAGCATACTAATATCAGTGAAGAACAAAGGGGACATCTGCAACTGTGGGCAGTACATAAGTATCAAACTCCTGTCCCACTGCATATAAGTTCTAGATAGGGTGACTGATAAATGAATATGCAGACTAGTAGAAAGACAGATGAGCAGTTCAGTTTCAGATCTGTATGCAGCACAACTGACCAGAAATTTCAGTGAGACAGTTGAGAAGAAGCCACAGATGAGGAAACAATCCAACCAGGCATTCCTGGACTTGGAGAAAGCATGACAAGATCAGAACACCTGCAATGGTTTGAAGTCTCAAACATTGTTTGAATTAGTGCAGACTGTGTAGAAGGACACAATGAATGAAGTACAGGGCCCACTGAATGAAGTACAGACAGCATTCAACCTTACAGAGGGGTTCCCAGAGGGAGTGATTGTGCATAAGGGTTCAGCTCAGGGCCCATTGATGATCATACTGGTCATGGACTACATCAGCAAACAGGTTGGGGGGGGGCAGATAAACAAAGCTGCTGTATGCAGATGATGTGGGATTACAGGCAAACTCCGAGCATGACCTTCAGCTAAGGATAAGGGAATGGAATGCAAAACTGAAGGCTCCCGTGTAGAAAATGTGAAAGAGGAGGAGGTCGTTGGTGGTGTTGGTTACAATAATTGTATTAGTTCTGTTACTTCATAATCTAAATGTTTTATAGAATGTCTGTAGCTCTCTCTCCTTCTTACACCCCATGTGCTACACTGGGCAACGAGCACCTTTCATTGTTTCTGTAGCAGTTACAGATTTTATGGGCTTGGGTTGCTCGCCCAAGGCTCAGGTTGCTCGCACCCACACACTCACACCTAGGGCTAATTTAGAGTGTCCAATCCACCTACTGCATTTCTTTGGAATGTGGGAGGAAACCAGACCACCCAGAGGAAACCCATGCAAATGCAGGGAGGATATGCAGTCCCTGCACAGAAGGCACCCCAGCCAAGAATTGAACTGGAGAACCTCTTGCTGTGAGGTGACAATGCTAACTGCTACACCACTGCACTGCCTAATGCCTGCATGGTGAGGTATGTTTGTTACTATACCAAAGCTTGTGAGCTCCTATGTGTATTCCTATTAGTAGCCAGCTGAGGTTTGAGGTTAAAGTTGATGTGGTGATTAAGTTTAGGGTTAAGATTTGAAGTGTGTGTATTTTGTTTTAATTGTATCAAGTATGTAGGCATTTTTGTTGAATCAAGTTTCAGTGATGGAAACTTTGCTGTTATGCTTTGTCCAATTTTTGAATTGTCCATGCAAACTTCCCTTATTTATCCCACAGTTATGTACTTACACCTTTGGATAGTAGGACATACTTTGATGGCTGCTTCTGGGTTTTTCTATATCACCATCTTATAGTATATTTAGTATACTATGGATATTGATAAAACTAGAGGAATGAATGGAATTTTCATCTGTAAGTAATTTAGTTTAATGCTGTGTAGAAAGGATAACTTGAGTAGTGGTGTAATAAATATTTGGTACATGTAGTCCCACAAATTGGAAAGATGATGCTGAACATGTTTCTGCAGTAGTAAAAGTGGTATACATGTTTTGGGGGGGATTACTGTAGTTTGTTTTCTAGCTTGGTGGAGAGTTAAACTAACTAGAAAACAACATATTAAGTAGGGAAGTTGTATGACTTCAGGTGGAAGTCTTATTTTAGGTAATGGCTGAAAGGGATAGTACTATAGATGTTATGTATGCATGTGGTGAGAAGAGTGGTTGCATTAGGAGAATGGAAGGAAGAGTACTGGGTAGGAAGGAAGTGTTTGTAAGAAGGAAAAGTATGAAATATGTTACTGTATTGTGAAGTCTGAATTTCATATTAAAGCAGAAGTAAGAAATAAGAATTTTATAAATAAGTTGTCAGTGAAGTGGGGAAGCCAGTGTTCATAATTTAGTTTGAAGGGCATGAGGGAGCACAGATGAAATAAAAATTATCCAAGATAGCTCTTGGGATTTAATTATGTGGAAAAAGTTGTGAATTATAGATGCAATATGTTGTGTGTCTTGAATAGGGTTATATTCATAGGTAAACCACAATTTACTGTTTGCTGTATGAAAGTTTATTAAACTGTGGTAATTGACCAGGATGACACTTGTAAGGACTGCTGGCCAGTTTTCATAATTTGTTGAACATTAGTTATGAGGAAAGGATGTAATAAAGCGAAAGTTGTTAGTGGAAATGGTATAAGGAGGGAAGGATTGCCTCTACAAGAAATAAGGCATAGGATAGAGAAGTGTAGCAGAGTTGACTGAAGCAGGCTGAAACCCTGCAGTCCTACCTTCTCCAAACAATCACTAAGCATCTACACTAAATCTCTTCTGTGCTACAGGATTGAAAGTACCCATGTGCATGCAGTGGGGTAAGTAGAAGTGGTCAGCCAACCTTGCTGTAAACACTAGTGTAAGAGTTCAACAGCTCTGAGCCTGCAATACTAGAAAGAACATGGTGAAAAGAAAAATATGGGGAGAGTTGGCCAAGGTAAGCAGCATGCAGCAGCCACATTGCTATGCAGTAACTAAAGTTTTTGGAAGGTTTTAGGAAAAATCCTTATAATGCTTGTTAAAAATAAAGTTGTCTTTGTAAAATTATTCTACATTGTAAAGATCTATGTTTATGCCTTTATAAAGGTGAAAAAGCCTCTCTCAGGTGGAGAGTGGTACATGCCTTTTCCTGTAACACAGCGGGATAGAATAAGGGGCTGCAGATTTGCCATGTAATGCCTAGTGACATTTCCAGGTATAAAATACTGCCTGTTCACATTTGCATGAATAATTGAAAAAGCATGCTGGATAAAAGATATTGGTTTCGTCAAGGACAGATTATGCCTACTCAACCTGACGGACATCTTTGAGAAGGTCACCAAAGCAATTGATGAGGGCAAAGTTTTCACACTGCCTACCTTGACCTCACTAAGGCATTTGACACAATACCCCACTCAAGTATTGTTGACAAACTCAAGAGGTTAGGTACAAACCCATATGTCAGCTGATGGATAGCCACCTGGCTCACAGACAGGACCCAGGAAGTTAGAATTGGGGAGTCCACCTCTACAAAGAGGCCAGTCATAAGTGGGGTCCCTCAAGGATCAGTCCTTAACCCACTCCTTTTTGGCATTTACTTCCCAGAAGTCAAGGCCAATGTCAGTGGTCTCTGGCTGAATAAATTTGGAGATAACTGCAAATTAGGAGCTGTCACTGAATCTCACACTGATACAAATGTTTTCCAAGAGGGGCTGACACAGACAAACAACTGGTGTCAGAGGTCAGAGCCATGGACTAAAACTAAATGGCAAGAAATGCATAACAGTATCCTTTGGGAAGTCATCCATGCCTGGTAAGTATCATATTGACAACACACCTCTTAGAGCTGACCCAGTAGTCAGAGACTTAGGGACAAACATAGATAGTAATCTAGCCTTTGATCATCATGTGTCTACAGTGGTGAGGAAATCATTCTATGTTGCACAACCTATAAACAAAGGTATGGCAACTAAGTCCAAGGAAGTTATTGTTCCACTGTATTAGCCATTCATCGTAGATATCATTGAGTACAATGTCGCCTTTGGTATGTACCTAACCAGGCATATCCAACAATTGGAATGCCCACAGAGGTTCCTCACTAAAAGAATACAAGGCGTAAGTAATATGTTCTATGCAGACCGCCTCAAGGCCCTATCCCTATATTCTGTCTCCTGCAGACTTTTGAGGGGAGATCTATGCCTGGCATACAGAGCATTGTCAGACCCCAATCTGATGGACCTCCTGCATATCCACAAAACAAACAGCACCAAAATTACTAATTCTAAAGACTTAAACCTTGTGAGTTACCCATAATAGACAGCTAAGTGTTTTGATATTGTTGCTAACCTATTAATGGTCCTCTGGATAAGCAGTCTAGTATTAATATATGAATCTAAGATAGCAAAGAGGAGTTATGCAAATAAACCTGAAACCATTAGTTACCCTGCATTTATATGAATAAAGTAAAGATCAATAGAAGGATATCGACTTATTTTATATCATGATCAGTTTGTCCATAGTACTTTAAAAAAGTTGAAAAATATGTGGTGCTAAAAGTCATGAGCACAAAGTTCTGACTTTCGATTTTGTTAGAATAACCAAGCACATGAATATTTTCAGACACCTCAGTAGTTAAGAGATGAAGTGCAGGTGTATTTTGAAGAAGATATACTGCAGGAGACCAGGAACTTTCACCAAAGCATCTTGAATTTTTTTTTTTCCAGATCAGTTACCTCCATTTGACATACTGCCCAACTGTTCATTCCCATTAAAAGATTAATTATTTTTTATCATTCCATGTTTTATTTTGTGGAGCTTGAACTTAATAGCTTTGTTTTTCTGCCCATTAAAATTTTAGCTGTCATAGAGTACTGATCAGAGTTAAAAGCGTTACCCTGTTGGTTTCTTTAGCAAAAGATGATTCATTAGTAATTAAAAGATATAAAATGTAGTGGCCACTAGCAGGTATACGGATGAGTTGAACCATACTGTGTTGAGCTAAATCTAAGAATTCCAGTTCACGTTTGTGGTTAGTGGTTCAGTATGACCAATTAACATGGGGATAACTTATGTCTCCATCCAGAAGTACAAAATCATGGTTAAACTATAACTCGAATATTCAATCATTTTCTTGTGTGTTGTCATATCCATTGAACTATATAACAATACAAGTCTTGTTGACTAAATTCAGATGGAGTAAATATTTCAAGGATAACCACTTCTAAATTAGTATTTCCAATATTTTATAAATTAAACTGTCTTTCTGTAAAATTAGGATACCACCACAGTGTCTCTTTAAGCAAAGGCACTTAAGCTTAACCATTAAAAATTAAGTTACTAGAGTTCCAAACTTCTGTGATCGCAAGTATATCACATCCCTCAAACTGTGTTGTAAAAAACAGTTCTTGATATCCGTTCCCTAAATAAGTTATATTAATATAGTATAACTTCAGGATGTTAAGTCTACTCTTATATTGTCTTTAAGAACTTCTAAAACTTGTTCAACCTAAATGTTAGTTTACAAATAGCAAAACTTGATAAATATATTTTAATTAAGCAAAAGCTATCTGTGGCATACATGCAATTATCCCTTATAAACTCTTCACAATAGATCAGTAAAAATACCGTATAAACAAAATTTTTTTCTCAACCAATTACTATATATTGCTTTCTTGTATGAGTAGTCACCCCATTTCATGCATGGAATGATTTCCCCCATATCTGCTTTGATATTTATTTCTAGTATCTCCAAACCTTGAGTAGCATCTTTCAAGTGATTAAGTAGAGTGACATTCGAATCATTTGTTCCACAATATAAACGGTAGTGTATTTTATATACTCCTTTAAGGTTTTTATTAATCCGGGCAATTGTTAGTCTTAAACCAAGCAGAATAGAAATGGTAATGGTAGTTGGATCAATATTTTGTAAATTTATAAGAAAATCTTTTCTCATATTTTTTTGTTGTTGTTTGTCTTTCGGCTTTTCCCGGTAAGGGGTCGCCACAGCGGAACTCTGGTCCGCTAATGATTGGCAGTAGAGTTTTATGAAACGCCGAGGTGCCAGCTCGACGCCCAACCTTCAATGAAGGCACACCCATTTACGCACGCATGTCTTTCGAACGCTACCCAACCGTGGGGAGGATATACAGACTCCACACAGAAGGCACTCCCAAGCCCAGCCGAGAATCGAATGGGAGAACCTCTTGCTGTGAGGTAACAATGCTACCGCCATACCACTGAAATCTTTTCTCATATAATCTGATTAAAGAAATCCTCGCTACATTCATTAAATGGAAATGAGTGTGAGACTGACTTTAAATCATCACATATTTTTGTGGATGAGTTAGGATTAGAAGTACCCTTGAGTGCTCTCCTTTTAAGTTTAATTGGTACGAGAGGAAGAAGTTACTTTTTAAAGCATTTAAACCATGCTCAGTTTTGCAGTTAATTACTTCAGGGTATAAAATGATGGAAAGGATGGGTATTAGAATGCAAAGTTCCACAAAATGTATTTTATTATACAAACTGATTTTATCAGACTGCTCTAAATTTTGTAAAATTGGGTTGCTACCACCTTCAGCTGAACTAGCTTCAGTAAACACAGTACAAAGTTCTATGGCCTCTCAGTGATTCCCAAGTAAATCATTCAATTTCTCTGAACAGCCTATGTGACTACCCCACAAGTGTTTGACTCTGTGCCAATAATGTGAGACACCTTAAGAATACTATCTTCAAATACAATGCATGCTTGAACTTTCTTTTTCTTTGCCTTAATTTGGAGTAAGCTACTCTTTTTCTTTTAATTATTTCCAATTTTACTTGTGTAGCTAATTTTTTTGATTGTAACAAGACTTAGTGTCCAAAGCCCTTTTCATTCTTTTTAGATTTCCCAAAAATATGTAGACTCAGGAACAGCTGAAGAATCCAGTATATCCAACTTTATTGCCAACAAAAACCATAAGCACTTTCGCAGTAAAACAGCTTCATCAGATGTCATAAAACACACAATCAGACCATCTATATATAATCAAAGCAATTAAAACCTACCAATCAAAAACATCTAAAAATTAAAGTAACAGCACATACTATTCTTAAATAAACTTAACATTGTTATATTAAAATAACAAACTAAATATCTTTACAATAATTGAATAACTAAAATACACATATACAAAAAAAAAATATATATATATATATACATACATATATGCACATATACATATAATATATACAAATATATATATATATATATATATATATATATATATATATATATATATAATTGTAAAAACAAATAAAACATGTGTATATTTGTAAAAAGCTACCTAGATAATGGTCTAGCTTGGAGCATAGGTTTAATAGGAACCTTGTCATTGAGTCCATGCCCACAATCACCCCTAAGCCTCATTATCCATTTGGCTTCTACTTGCTCAGTAAGATTCATCACATCATCTCCACTTTTACCTTCAAATACTCTCCCAATAGCTAAATCTTAAAATTATTTTCTAATGTAGTATCTTTAACATGTTTAGCTAAGGCATTGCTTAATGTACCTTTCTTGATGTGGTATAGGAGTTTTCTTATTCTATTTCTTAAAGCCCTATCGGGTTTACCTATATAAAACTTCCTACAGATTTCACAGTGAACCAAATAGAAAATATGCATAGACTCACATGTGGCAGCAATATTAAAGACATATTTTTTATTATTCTGATTGGGGTGTAAAAACTCCTGTACTGTCAATATACTTGAAAACATTACATTTCCCACATGGTTTAGTACAACTCAAACCACAGTAGCTAACAGGCTTCTTAGAATAACATAGTTGTCTCTTCAAAGATCTCATGTTTTTAAATATAAACTCTAGCTGTTCACCTACTAATTCTTTAATTGTATCGTCAGTGGCTAAGATCGGCCAAAATTTCCTAAAAACGTGAATAACGACCAACATCACTAAAATAGTGCATAGGTACTTTCAAGTGATTTTGCTTTCTAAATTTCCTTGAATTATCACCCAGATTCAAACAAGTATAGATTTAAATCTTTTTAAATTTGTTAGGGTACCATTAGGCATGTTCTTTATAGAAGTCTGTTTCGCTATTTGAAATTTCCTTTGAGTTTACCATCCCTGTCACAGAATAAACTATCTATTTGTATTTGAATTAGAAGGACCGGTATTAACAGTATGTTTTTTTCAGTAGCTCTTTAATATCAAGATCTTCTCTCTAAGAAATTACAAAGCTGTGTATATTTTTTATTGATGACCCAACGTCCTTATTACTGTCAATGATTAGTTAAAATACCCGTATTGTTATCCTCTTCTGAGTGTAAGTTCACTTCACCATAAATTTATTAATCAACATGTCATATTATACCTATCACATAAATATATCACATAAATAAGTGCTAATATCAATAAATTAGAAATTATAAGTAAAAGACATAATTTGTTAAAATGTAACTAAAATAAAAATACCTCAAACTCACAAATCATGTGTGTATATATGTATATCTTTCCCCGGGATTCATGAAGCTCGGTGCAAGGATGGTTATAGCCTTGCGCCGAGCGTCCTCATTACAGATGGTGCAGCAGCGCCATATGAATATTTATGAGGGCGCGCTGCCGCACCCTCGACATGCACAGGAAACGTCTGCGAGTGCAGGGGGCGTGTTTAAGTGATCTATGGAGGCGGAAACATGCCCCCACAGTTGCACAACCTACTATGCTTACTATTAGAGCCCGCCTGAAATCTATGCTAAGCATACAAGAGTGTCCATGAACAGTGAAATAAAATCAAAGTAGTAAACACACAAGCACGTAGCGGAATGTTGAGCCCCATCCCTAGAACTTTCACAATTAGATTCCCTGTGTCCCTATTTTACATTTGCATTGCTTCAATATCGAAAGTGTAAGTGAAGTGCAGCATGTTTGCACATCACTGCCCCCTGCTTAGCATAGCTTACACATCAAAATCAACCAAATAGAGAAAAACATGCAGAATTAACGTTAACATCAATAGTGCAATGGTTAGAGCATCCGTCTAATGAGCAGGCATGCACGGCTCGAGGCCAACTATAGCACATATCATTTTTCATGTGGAATGTAATTTTGCTGTCTAACCTACATAATAACATGTAAATATTAACTGGAATACAACATGAAATGTTTAACTAATGTCATGCAATCAAACTGGTAGTGTCATAATGAATAAGGCACTAGTAAACAGGTGTAAACATATATAAGTACCAGTAAGCAAGTCTGAGTGCGTTTGCGCGGGTGTAAGCAGTGCCCAATATAGGAAATGTATATAATTATGTAGATGCATGTGCATGTCTATGTACAGATATATAATACATATATTACATATATATACATATATATATATATCTATGAAGAATGAATGTCGTGACAATAAAGCATACAAAAAGAAGGAGAAGGGAATCAACAGCAACCCCAGTATTATATAGTGCTGTCAGTGTATGTCATACCCAGCTGGGCAGGGGTGAGCAAAGAACTGCTACTCACACCACAGGCAGGATACTACCAGTGGGAGTAACAGTGCCAATCTGCTAAGTCTACTTTACAAACAATCACAGGGTAGTCCTTGGTGGGACTACCCAAAGATTGCTAGGATGGTTGGACCTCTGACCATTACACAAGCAAGGGCAGGTATGTTCAAGGACTAAACGGTGGGAGACCCTGATAATACATGGGTTGGGACATAAAAACATGTAGGGCCCCTAACACTGGGGAGAGGGCAGTGTGTGGAGGTGTGTCATTGCTGTGAAAGCAACCGGAAAATGGATGGTTTGCGTGTATGTCGAACTGGAGTGGGGTGGAGCAACTATGCGTATGAAATTATGGATCCAGGCGTGTCAGGGTTGGATGGCCTGGTTCTAATTGGCCCGCTTCATGGAGGTCATTGAGTTCGTTATAAGTATATATGCATACACACATGCATACATCTATATGTAGAAGTACATTCCCTGTAACACATTCATTTCTTTCGCAGACATAAATAACATGAAAGTGACCCTACAAACATCGACAGTAGATAGTATAATAGTATGTGCATAAGAGGGAAGAGATGAAACTGCTAAAATGCAGAAGTGTGTACAATGTCCAAAGTCACTGCTGTTCTCAAAAATTCAAATGTGAGGACTTTCTTACACATGGAATCATTCCTGTGATCTGCCTGCTATGGCAACGCCAATCACTAAACCGGTCCTAATTGTAAAATAATTTCACCAAACTCATACATTATTAGCTCTCATGTGTAACGTGTGTGTTACCACATAGTCATACTTATTAATTTATCGAAGTGTCATGTTAACTGGAGTAATGATGCAATGAACTACAGAGTCTAATCTTGAAATAAAGACATGTGTGTCCCAGGTGGGACAACCCAAAAATTGTGAATAGTGTCCTATTGGTCACTCATTTCATCAATGTTTGTGGACTAAAAGTTTGGGATGTCTGAGGATATGTGGAGTGAGTCAACCCATGGGATGGGTCTACAGGAGTAGGGAGAGGCCAATGTGTAGTGGTGTGGATGCACCGTATATCCAACTGGAGAATGGATGACTGCTGTGTTAGTGTAGTGTTGGGGTGGGTGTTTGGGGTAACAGGAGTCATGGGTATATGGGTATATATGCAAATGAAGCAGCACAGCAATAGTGTAGTGGTTAGAGCATCCACCTAACGAACAGACATTCGTGTTCCGAATCCCACTGCAGCACATACCATTTTCCATTGGTAATCTGTATATGAACATATTTCGACATCTGTCTGCTGTATAACCTGCATAATAACAATTAAAAGTGAACTGGAGTGAAGTGTCAGTGACATAATGAATAAGGCATTAGTAAGCAGGTTTAAGCATAAATAAGCACCAGTAAGCGTGTTTAAGTGCGTCTGCGGGGGGGGGGGGTATGCATTGCCTCCCTTACAGACACATACATATATATATATATATATATATATATATATATATATATATATATATATATATATATATATATATATATATATATGGTTCTACCTTACATAGTTGACAGTGCAGAACACCGACAACGCAATCATCGACACCACATAATCGACAGTGCATAAACACGACACCTCACATGCCCAACAACGAAATAACCGACGGTTCACAAACACGAAACCTCATATGCTGCACACACCACAATAACAACAATCAACAAACAAAACACATCCCCTGTTCAAAAACCACACACACAACACAAGCACACCAAAATCCTTACAAACCCACACTAAACCTCACATACACAACTATCTACAACCCTAACCCAAACCCTAACCCTAAGGTCCGTCACTATCGCACACTCAGATAACCCGCGCCCTAACCCTAACTCACTTAACCTGCCCCTAACCCAAAGACTTTCACTACCGCACACTTACCTAACCCATGCCCTAACCCTAACTCACTTAACCCGCCCCTAACCCAAAGACTTTCGCTACCGCACACTTACCTAACCCGCGCCCTAACCCTAACTCACTTAACCCACCCCTATCCCCACATACCATCAATATCCACACTTACCTTACTTGCACCCTAACGT